>NC_048576.1:70486080-70786080 GCF_013265735.2 Oncorhynchus mykiss | reverse complement strand
TATCCCAGAGGAGATTGGTGTTGGAGCTAAGGTCATGCAGAAAAACTTACCGGCCAAACCGAAGTACAGCTGGTCACGGCCCAGTCGAAGTGGAGAAGATGACAAAGTCCAGGGCAAAGTCAAAGACTTCTACAAGACCAAACTAGGTAAACAGAAAGAAGATAACATCCCGCCAATAGCCAAAGAACCCCGGATAAAAGGGTCCTTCCATGGAGCAGAGCAAGGCAGAGGCAGGGACTATAGCAGGAGGAGGGTGCGCCTCTCCTACGACATCCAGTGCAGACTCAACCAAGCCATGACAGATTCAGACAGACTCAAAGCTAGAGCGATCACCAAGAGATCGCTGGTGAGAATCTCCAACAAAGTCCCAACCGACAGATGTCAGAGTTGGAGCGATTCAAACCCAGGGATATCACCAAGAGGATAATTCCCTGTGATGAGCTGCAGCAAAGGCCCAACCAGCCAATGCCAAATCCAGATAAAGCTGCACTGGTTAAACTCCCGGCGATTCCACGGCAGAGATGCCAGACAGCACCATCAACACAGAGGACCTGGAGGAGTTCCTAAACTCACTGTCAGTACCTACCCTCTGCTCCATACTTACCATTCATACCTATTCTGTTCCCCACAACTGTCACTGTTATTCCCTGACACCTCTATGTGCTTGTGCCTGTTGACTCGTATTGAAGACCTGGCAACTACGGTGCCTGACGATCCCCAGATCGATACCCAGTCTGATGGTAAGTAGCATGCATACTGTTAGCCTGTCTTCTATTGTCAACTAATACTAGCTACCAATACAAAACCCTTTTAAAAATGTATTAATTAATGATGATCTTCTATTGTACATGTATTTTGAAGTGATGTTCCTATGTTATGGGAAACAATCAAACAATAATATCTATTGTCTATTCTACCACATGTAGCCTTCAAAGAAGTCTTTGAGCAGTTTGCAAAGAACAGCGATGGCTCTCTCAATGAGGAGGGCCTGGCATCCACACTGGACAGAGTGGGGATCAGTATCAGCCCAGAGGAGGTGAAGAAAGCCCTGCAGAAGGCTGACTACGACATATGTTTCTGCCTCAGTATCTGGAATTACCCCAAAATATAATAACATGCTTTCCATTATAAACATGTTAGAACAGAATACATAAAAATAGTTTGTGTCCCAAATGGCCCCCTGTTCCCTATATAGTGTGGGACATTTGTACCCATATAGGGCTCTGGTCAAAAGTAGTGCACTATAGATTGCCTTTTGGGGTGCAGTCATACACATTCCCTTAGTTGACATGAGTTGACAGGCTGGCTGACTGGCTGTTTTTGTTTCTTGGCTTCAGAGGACGGAGAGGTGGGGTTTCAAGATTTCCTGCATGTGATGGCGGACAGCCAGCGCTTCTCCAAGTGTGTGAAAGGTGAAGATCCCCAACTAAGATGTTGCCTTCAATAAACATATCTGGATTCACACGTAAATATGAACATACGACTCACAGAGCTGCCATAGCGCTTGTGAGACTGTATTAAGATGGTGCTTACTGTCCTCTCTCTCACTCCTTTCTGAGCTGAAGGAGCGGACCCATCCCAGTCTGTTGAGGTGTGTGAGACAGTGTTTTACAAGGCCCTGACCAGGATGCTGGCTGCTGGTATCCTGTCCAGTGGTACTACAACAGAGATAGTACAGTAAGCCATTCTAAGTCACGCTACTTTCTTTTCGTATATGAATAGCCGACCGACATCATGTGAAGCTACACATGAGTGTGTACTAACTGGATGTCGTCAAAGATTATGTAAGGTTAACAAGACATTTTCAGGGAAAAACAAAAAGAAACAACTTTTCATTGCAGTATCTTGTGAATTTTCAATAAACGTTATCTGTTTACACAGAAATAATATATTCTGGTGGTCAGCTGTGTCAGCCATATTTGACTGTCCCCTACCTCTGACCAGGTACTACCATAAAAAGACTCTGAGGCTGATCCGGCAGGCCGTGCGACCAGACAGGGAGGACGGGGACCATGTTCTCACCTACTACCAAGGGAGCTCATCTCATAGGCCTGAAGAGCAACCAGCTCCTCAAGTACATCCAGCCAGTGGGTGAGCTAGCACATGATAACACCCAGCACATACATTACTCCTTTCTCCCTCATCCCTATATTCATATTGAACTGCTTCAGCTTTCATACTCTCCTAGTCCAATTTATATTGATTGGCAGAGGAGTGATGAGGGACTGTTGTTGTTTTGATGTGCAGAGACAATTGCCCAGAGCCAGAAGGAGAAGGACAGCCCGTACTTGAGGCGTCCCAGCCTTAACGTGGCCTACACCTCCTGGGATGCATGTCCCCGAACCCTGCACAGAGGGCCAAAATGCATCGGCTACATGAAGTCTGTCAAGACCTGGAAGACCATTGAGATTAATTTTTCGAAAACATTTCCACAAATTGAAATTTGTGAGAAATATAGAAAGGCAGCGAAAATATGTTGCTACTCTTCTTGTATTTGTACCAGCAGTCAATCAAGCACCATGGGATGGAGAAAATGGAGACGATCACACCTGTGAAGATGAAGGTGAACATGTCCATGAAGGAGAGGGACCACCTCACTTACAATGAGATCAACCAGATAAAGCAGAAGGTAAGACGGATTTGAACTGTATGTATGACAATGTTGATGCAGTCAGTCCCACATTGAAGTTCTCTCTGTGTCTGTCTCTGTCAGTCCAGTCTAAATCAAGTCTGAAGGAGTACCTGAAGGACCTGACCCAGCTGAAGCGTAGGGACATGTGGAACTCCTTGGGCTCCCTTCAGTGTTACTGCACCCTCCACAGCCAGAAGGACTTCCCCAAAACCTTCACCACCAACTCCTGGTCCTGGAGCAGCTGATGGAGACTGGAGACCTGGACACTCCCTGTAGGTCCACCCTATGCCCGCATATAGCCAATCACTGGAGCCCATCGCCAGGAAGCAGCGTGCCTCGTCCAATCAGGGAGGCTAAAAAGAGAAGACCCCGGCGGCAACCCCCACTGACAGGAAGAGCAGTACACTGTAGAAAAGAGGGATAACACCAATAGCAATCATAACCATACTGATACGATCAATTACTTTAACCACAAAGATCCCACCCACTTCCTCTCACTACAGTCTCCACTCCCCCACCCCTCCTGATTCCAGTCCCTATGATGACTTCGAACCAGAGCGGCTGTAGTTATGAGTGCAAAAACCTCCCATGCTATGTGTACAAACAGGACCGGCCCCCTAGCTGATCTGTTGCCATGGGCCTAACTTACATTAGCCCGCCCCTGAGGCCCATGAGAGGGGGAGGAATGGAGGAGAGGTGTGTGTTGCCTGGATGTTGTGTCCAAACAGTCATTTCCAATAATAATAACTCCCACGTCAAGAGCCACTTCTCCACTCTAGACATCCCACATTAACCTCAGTCTATGTCTAAATCTAAGGGTCCTACAAGGCCAGCCAAGACATGGAGCCTAGGAGGAGAGCCAGAACTACTCATCCCCTTGGCCTGCTCCAACTGGCTGGGTTACACTATAGTCTGCTGATTAAGTCCCTGACAGGTCCAGGTCCTGATAGGGTTGAGGACCCTGATATCAGGCCCAATTGAGGAAGGGATCAGTGCTGGTCTGATCCATTCATTATGAACAGTCTCAGTCTGATGTTAACCAGACATGCCTGAGACACACACACACAGACACACACACACAGACACAGCGTACGTTATCCCTCCGCCTGGCTCCCATTAAGAAGATGACAGGTAATAAAATAAACCACAGTGAAACAGGGAGCTCTGTTGTTAAAACTGTTGTGCTTGAATGTGTCTGTGCACTTGGCGATATCATAAATGAGCAGTGACACTGTTTACTAAGCATACTTGGCCTGATGGACCCTGTCATCCTGTAAACCAGATGCTTTAGCCTCAGCAGTTTCCTTTTCCTCTCTTCTGTTTACTGTATGCTGAGACCAGATAAGCGCTATTGTGGCAAATACAACAGTTTGGGCTCGATATTTTCTCAGCTAATTGGATAGTTGGGCATTGGTCCTGCCTGGGATATCTCATCATCTTTTTCTCCAAACAAATCTATCATTGTTTGGAAATGTTAAACTAGGTAAGGCTGGCCTGTGTCTGTTTCTCTGGATGTCATGGGGAAAGAGAGAGGGCCCCCTAGTGCCTTTGACTGGTTCCTAAACGATTATTGTTGTTTGACTGAGACCGCCTCTTCAGATGGTTTACCACAAGGGGGTGCCAGTGTATCAGCCCTTATTGTCTGGTTCAATCGCTTCACTTCCTCAGAAAGGCTAATTTTTCTCTGTCTTGTTATGAAGAAGATATACATTTTAGGTATAATGAATCTACACTTTAGTATAGTAGTTTATTACTGTTGATATGAAGTAATAATATACTGTAGTAGTAGTCCTTTTTTTAACAAGGCAAGTCAGTTAAGAACAAATTCTTATTTTCAATGACAGCCTTGGAACAGTGCCTGTTCAGGGGCAGAACAACAGATTTGTACCTTGTCAGCTCGGGGATTTGAACTTGCAACCTTCCAGTTACTAGTACAACGCTCTAACCACTAGGCTACCCTGCCGTCCTCAAAGCTCTTCAAAATGTTACGCTTCATCAAACTCCTGATGTCAATATCATTTTTTAAAATTTCACCTTTATTTAACCAGGTAGGCCAGTTGAGAACAAGTTCTCATTTACAACTGCAACCTGGCCAAGATAAAGCAAAGCAGTGCGACAAAAACAACAACACAGAGTTACACATAAACAAACGTACAGTCAACAACACAAAATAAAAATAGAAAAATCTATGTACAGTGTGCAAATGTAGAAGAGTAGGGAGGTAGGCAATAAATAGGCCATAGAGGCGAAAATAATAACATTTAGCATTAATACTGGAGTAATAGATGTGCAGATGATGATGTGCAAGTAGAGATACTGGGGTGCAAAAGAGCAACAGGGTAAGTAATAATAGGGGGATGAGGTAGTCGGGTGTGCTATTTACAGATTGGCTGTGATTGGTAAGCTGCTCAGACAGCTGATGCTTCAAATTAGAGAGGGAGATGTAAGACTCCAGCTTCAAAGATTTTTGCAATTCCTTCCAGTCATTGGCAGCAGAGAACTAGAAGGAAAGGCGGCCAAAGTAAGTGTTGGCTTTGGGGATGACCAGTGCAATATACCTGCTGGAGCGTGTGCTATGGGTGGGTGTTGCTATGGTGACCAGTGAGCTGAGATAAGGCGGGGCTTTACCTCGCAAAGACTTATAGATGACCTGGAGCCAGTGGGTTTGGCGGCGGATATGTAGTGAGGGCCAGCCAACGAGAGCATACAGGTCACAGTGGTGGGTAGTATATGGGGCTTTGGTGATAAAACGGATGGCACTGTGATAGACTACATCCAGTTTGCCGAGTAGAGTGTTGGGGGTTGTTTTGTAAATGACATTTCCGAAGTCAAGACTCGGTAGGATAGTCAGTTTTACAAGGGTATGTTTGACGGCATGAATGAAGGAGACTTTATTTGCGAAATAGGAAGCCGATTCTAGATTTAATTTTGGATTGGAGATGCTTAATGTGAGTCTGGAAGGAGAGTTTACCATCTAACCAGACACCTAGGTATTTGTAGTTGTCCACATATTCTAGGTCAGAAGCATCCAGAGTAGTGATGCTAGTCGGGCGAGAGGGTGCGGGCAGCAATTGGTTGAAGAGCATGCACTTAGTTTTACTAGCATGTAAAAGCAGTTGGAGGCCACGGAAGGAGTGTTGTATACTGTTGAAGCTCATTTGGAGGTTTGTTAACACAGTGTCCAAAGAAGAGCCAGATGTATAAAGAATGGTGTCGTCGGCTTTGAGGTGGATCAGAGAATCACCAGCAGCAAGAGCGACATCATTGAAATATACAGAGACAAGAGTCAGCACGAGAATTGAACCCTGTGGCACCCCCATAGAGACAGTCAGATGTCCGGACAACAGGCCCTCCGCTTTGACACACTGAACTCAATTTGAGAAGTAGTTGGTGAACCAGGCGAGGCAGTCATTTGAGAAGCCAAGGCTATTGGGTGTGCCGATAAGAATGCGGTGATTGACAGAGTCGAAAGCCTTGGCCAGGTCGATGAAGACGGCTGCACAGTACTGTCTTTTATCGATGGCGGTTATGATATCGTTTAGGACCTTGAGCGTGGCTGAGGTGCACCCATGACCAGCTCGGCAACCAGATTGCATAGTGGAGATGGTACGGTGGGATTCGAAATGGTCGGTGATCTGTTTATTAACTTGGCTTTCAAATATTTTAGAAAGGCAGGGCAGGATGGATATAGTTCTATAACAGTTTGGGTCTAGAGTGTCTCCCCCTTTGAGGAGGGGGTGACCGTGGCAGCTTTCCAATCTTTGGGGATCTCAGACGATATGAAAGAGAGGTTCAATAGGCTAGTAATGGGGGTTGCAACAATTTCGACTTTTAATTTTAGAAAGAGAGGGTCCAGATTGTCTAGCCCAGCTGATTTGTAGGGATCCAGATTTTGCAGTTCTCTCAGAACACCAGCTGTCTGGATTTGGGTGAAGGAGAAGCAGGGGGAGCAAGTTGCTTCAGGGGGTGCTGAGATGTTTCCTACCCTAAGGTAGGAAATAGAAATAATCGATTATCGTAGATTTATCGGTGGTGACAGTGTTTCCTATCCTCAGTGCAGTGGGCTGCTGGGAGGAGATCCTCTTATTCTCCATGGACTTTGCAGTGTCCCAAAACGTTTTGTAATTAGTGCTACAGGTAGCAATTTTCTGTTTGAAAAAGCTAGCCTTAGCTTTCCTAACTGATTGAGTATATTGGTTCCTAACTTCCCTGAAAAGTTGCATATCGCACAGGGTATTCAATGCTAATGCAGAACGCCACAGGATGTTTTTGTGCTGTTCAAGGGCAGTCAAGTCTGGGGTGAACCAAGGGCTATATTTATTCTTAGTTCTACATTTTTTGAATGGGGCAAGCTTATTTAAGATGGAGAGGAAAGCACTTTTGAAGAGCAACCAGGCATCCTCTACTGACGGGATGAGGTCAATATCCTTCCAGGATACCCGGGCCAGGTCGATTAGAAAGGCCTGCTCGCTGAAGTGTTTTAGGGAGCGTTTGACAGTGATGAGGGGTGGTCGTTTGACTGCGGACCCAGTATGCACGCAGGCAATGAGGCAATGATCGCTGAGATCCTGGTTGAAGACAGCAGCGGTATATTTAGAGGGCAGGTTGGTCAGGATGATATCTAAGAGGGTGCCCATGGTTACGGATTTAGGGCTGGGACCTGGTAGGTTCCTTGATGATTTGTGTGAGATTGAGGGCATCTAGCTTAAATTGTAGGATGTTTGTAACAGGATCTTAATGTTGTTCACACCAGGCTGTTAGCTTCTGAAACCACTTCCTTATTCTCACCAGATGTTATTTCCACAGAGGAAACTTATATTGATGTGTTGTTCAGTAATCAGAGGAGAAGTCCAAGCAACAGCAGCATTGTGTCAGGCTTCCAGCTATTCATCGGTCCTCTCCCAGCATTCATTATTACATTCTGTAGGAAGGAAGGTTTCAGATCTTTAGGATTAGTCTGTTTCTCTCATTTTCAGTTCTCAGTTCTCTCTCTGTACCTATTTAGTTAGCTCATTTTCTTTTAGTGGGTGTTCCATGACTTAGTAAATGGCGACGACGTATATTAGGTACACATTTCCAAAAATGTGAAAATGACATGTAGGCTATTACCAGATTCTTAACCTCAGCTGCATATCTGGCATCTCTCTTTAGAGAGACGCCTTTCAAAGTGACTGAAAGCAGCTCCAGCTGCATGTTTATCTCCAGACACATCTAGAGGATGTTTAGACTGAGGAGTCACACTCAGCCACCCCAGGAGAGATATAAAGGCCCTTTAGACATATCACTGGAACCGTACATTTAGATAGAGTGAACGTTAAGACCCCACATGCCAGGTGGGTGAGAGAGAGAGTAGGCCTCACTAAGGACAGACACAACAAATGTAAACCATTTAAGTAATTCAGTCAATTGGTGTCATTGGTGCTGTAAAGTTGATATTGTCTATATGGATGTGGCTCCTCCCATGAATCACCCAGGAGCCTCTCTGTCCTGTCTGTCATTAGAGGCTCCCGCTGATGAATGAAGCATTATCACCGTCTTTTCTCGTAACGAGCTGCTTCCAGCATGACTTGCCAAATGTTTCTCCAACTCTGTACTGTATGCTGTCCGTCTGTCAACACCGCTCTGATTCAAACTCCTGTGTAGCTTTTGTTAGGCAGTACAAATAGGTTTTTTGTTTGGATTCTGTCCTGCATAATAGGGCCTATATGAATGGTCCTGTGTTAGCAAAATTGAGCTCTTCTCGCTCTAGCGTCTATTTCGGATGCCAAATTAGACGTGTGGATGTGTGCACGGTCTACTCTGTATGTGTGTGTGTGTGTGTGTGTGTGTGTGTGTGTGTGTGTGGCCTCGTACTGAGTGTGTTGTAGCTGTGTTGTTGTTGGACGAGGTAATAGGTTTAGGCATGAGGTTATCTTATGGATTTATCAAAGAGCCCCTATTACCTGGTTGAATAACACTCTGGAATCTGCCTGCAATCTGGACATTTACATAGTAAATGAAAATCCGGGACACTCAAATGAATATGATATGTTACATTTGGTGTGGTAAGTATTCATTTGTGGATGTCCATCATCCATTTCATATTATATGTTACAAATTACAATTCATATTATATGTTACGAATTACAATTCATATTTGTATGATATGTTCAGAATTTGCAATACGTATATGTTACGAATTCCAATTTGTTATGGCTAACGTTATCTAGGTGGGTAGGTGGCTTACACTAATGTTAGCTAGGATAGGGTTTAGGGTTAGGTTAAAAGTTAGGGTTAGGGGAAGAGTTAACTAATATTCTAAGTAGTTGCAAGTAGCTATAAACTACTAAGTAGTTGCAAAGTTGCTAATTAGCTAAAATGCTAATGTCCGTGATGAGATTCAAACACGCAACCTTTGAGTTACTAGACGTTAGCGTTATATGCCAAACCATCCACCCTCCTTTTGTTTTTGCCTTAAGTAACCTTCTGTCGTATGTAGCCACACCAAACGTAACAAATCATACTAATTTTAGTGTCCCAGATTTTCGTTTACTATGTTACATCTAGTCTATTAGACCAGCCTGGGAATCTTTAGTGCCCTTCTAGTAAAGCGTCTCAGCTTCATCCTCAAGTTGGCTTGTGAAATAAAATTACAGACTGCCTTATCTATGAGGACTGAGGACACAGTGTTGAGTAATGCCATTCACATTCATCTGGTAAGTCTTAAGGCTAAATCCTAGTGGATCCCACTAGAGGGAATTCTAGGGAATCCACCTGTCTGTACACATGGTCGATTTTTATTACAGCGCTGTAATTCTAGTAGAAATGTGATGGTTAACAGAGTAGTTTAGCATGCACCTCCTAGAAGTGCACCTTGACACATGCAGACCATCCACAGTCTCTGCTTTATTTCAGTTACTGAACCAATCAGTTGTTGTAATATGACATGCATTGCAAGTGGTGTAATTCCAATTTGTCTTCAGTTGTCAAAGTGTAATCTAGCAAGAATGTACTTATGTCACGAACCGGCTCGAAGTTCATAACAAAAAGGGAGACAAAGTGGAGATAAGGAATGACAAAACTTATTTATTAACTAAAGTAAACTAAATACAATTACCAGTGGTGTGTGTAGTCAGTAATCAGTAGTGTAAGGGAGTGTTTGCGTGCATAAATGTGATCATGAGGGGTGTTGAAAGGTGCTAAAGCAAGCAAGCAAAACATCCACAAAAATGCCACAACCAAAATATTTTAGTGTCTGCACAGAGAGAGTCTCCTCAATGAATGGGGAAGAGGTGTATTTATACTGGGACACACCTGGGCTCAGGTGTGTCCCATGTCACTGACGAACCTCCAGGCTCCGCCCACCGGCATCCTAATAAGGAAAACAAGAGCAAAGAGAAGACAGACAGAGTGGGAGGGTCATCACAATCACAACATGGTAGCTAAACAACACCTCCTCACAATGTTTATCTCTCTCTCTAATGTATTTGCTGTGATAATTCTTAACCCAGATTCTACAGAAACCCAAACAGCCCAACTCATCACTGACCTTGAACATGGCAGTCGTTCTGTGTGGTTAAGGATGTGGAATATGGGAGGGCTGGAGCAGGGATGGAAAGTGAGGGGAGCAGAGTGATATTGAGTGAATGATCTACTACAGTAGTACTTGAAATCAGGGCAGTGAAACACAAATGCTCTGTGTGTGAGAGGGATGCAGAGGCATTAAGCTAGGTATTAATAAGTTACTATCAGTAAAGGTATCAACAGTTCAGTGAACAGTTTCAATAACTATGATAGACAAACATCTAGTGTATTTGTTTGTGCCAGTGCAGCACACTGCTTCACAAGACTGGAACACAAGACTTACTGTCGTCAGGTTGACTGTAGTTTACTGGCTTACTGTGCTGTGTGAGAGAACTGACTAGACCTAGATCTACATAGGTCATTCTACTATTACTAGGGATGCTCATAGTAACAGTGTCTGTACAGTAAAGCCTCCTCTCTACTGAGCCTGAGGGAAGGGAACGCACCCACAGAGCTGCTGGTTGCTGCAGTAGCAGCCACTCGTTCAACAGTCTGTGTTACCATGGACACGGCTCACTGTGGAAAGATCTCTAGTGGCTGTCTCTCTCTGGGATTTATGTTAACTGTTATGGGGGTGTGGCTGTTGTGTTCAATGCTCTCACCCACCGGTGTGAAATTATACATACAGTACGTAACAGAGATGTCACACACATCCAAAGTTCAGTCTCTACACTGATAAGTGAGCACTCAAACAGTAAGACAGGTGAATGGGAACAAATCAAACACTTGACAAAGCAACCTTTGGCTGTGTTTGTATATGGATAATCTCTCTCTTTCTGTATATGTGTGTGTGTGTGTGTTTCTATTAGCTGTGGGGTTAGTGAGCTTAGGGGGTGGGTGGGTGTGGGAAGGGGACAGAGATACACAGACACACTGATAGGGACAAAGTGAAAGGGAGAAAGAGAGTCTCCTCCCTCATGCCCCTCTCTCTAACTATGACTGATCTATGAGTTGGCTGTGAGTGTGAGAGAGCAACAGTGACCGAGAGAGGGAGAGGATGTTTGATAAGCGGCTCGGGAAATGACTGTTTAAGTTTGTGCGTTGAATGCAGAGACATTGTGGAGCCGGACATGAGCAGTGACAGCAGCTCCAAGAAGCGCTATGTATCAACCCTCAGGATGTACATCGGACCCACCAACACTTCCCCTGGGCAGGGAAAAAACATCCTGGCAGCCAGTATCACTTCTGCTACTGCCACTAGGACTGGGATAGACACAGCCTCTAGTACAGGTAAGAGAGTGTGTGTGTGTGTGTGTGTGTGTGTGTGTGTGTGTGTGTGTGGTGTGTGTGTGTGTGTGTGTGTGTGTGTGTGTGTGTGTGAGTGTTCAGTGCGTGTGCATGTGCGTACTGTCTGTCAGCGCGTAATGGTATAGTGCATGGTGGTGATGGGGGGGGGGGGGGGGGGGGGGGTATAGGAGATTAACTATTGGCATTGCTATCTAGTTGTTCAGGTCAACATTGTAATAGACAAGTCAGAACAGACATTTATCCCAGAGACTGCATAGCTGAATGAACCCTAACCACACACCATGACAAAGCATTTGGCTTTCATTTTCAGATAGTATATTTGCTTGTTTTACATGACAATGTTATTTATTGGTTTTGTTTCTGCTTACCAGTTTGATATTGTAGATGTTAACATCTTGTATTGGTGTTTGGACTCTGTACTTCTTGAGTACTGGCTGTGCAGGAATCTACATGCCCAGTTGTTGATTGTGAGTGCATTTAAAAGGCCATGTGGTTCTTGTTTTGAACAACCCGAGGAAGGTGTTTGGAGAAAAAACATTTGTCCCGCCGCCCTCAGCCTCCTTTGTACATGTTTTGTGACTGTGTTTCACTCAGAGTGCAGTATCCTAAACACCTGTAGTGTAGGATGACATTACTGTGACAGTTCCATCCGCACTGGAAAGTAAAAGAGGCGTGTAAGCAGCGTGTGAATTATATCGTGACATTAGGGGGATACATTTTTTTTACATTCATGGATGATGTGACAATCACAGCTAAGTCAGTTCTAGAAGGCAGATGGATTTTGGAGGATCTGGAAGAGCTCACCAAATGTTCCAGGATGGAGTTCAAGCCTGAAAAGGGTAAGTGTACAGGAACTGTACCGATTCAAGATTGGAGAGGAGACCATCCCCATCGTCAGGATGATTATGGTCCTGGGGAAGTGCTAAAGTTCTCTGGTCTAGAGGCACCAAGGTAGTCCACCTCGAGCCTGGGGAAGTGTGAAGAGCCTGGGGAAGTGTGAAGAGCCCGGGGAAGTGTGAAGAGCCTGGGGAAGTGGTACAGTCCCGAGCTCAATGACAAAGAGAGATGTGAAGGAGATGCTCTTGCAAGCTGACACGTGGATGGCATCTCTGAAGAAGAGCGGCCTGCGGCCTGCCAGGCAAGTTTAAGGCATGTGGCTACCAACACAGGATACTTCCCAGACTCCTCTGCCACTGCTTGCCTATGGGGTACCTCTTTCAACAGTGGAGGCACTTGAGAGGAAAATGAACAACTTCCTCAGGAGATGGCTGGCGGTCCCATGAAGCTACTCCTTCATCTGCCTGTACAGCACAGACAGCAAGCTGCAGCTGCCAATACATTTTTTTTGTAAATGAGTACAAGGCAACAAAAGCACATCAGGCTATGATGCTGCGGGACAGCAAGGATGAGAGGGTTTGCCAGGCAGGGATCGAACTCAGGAAAAAACAGGGCAGCTGGACATGATGGAAGAGTGTGCAAGAGAGGGCACTCACCTGGCAAGACATCTGGAACATGGAAGGGCAGCGGATTACGTTTCTGCTTTTCTCTGTGTATGATGTGTTGCCCACACCAACAAACCTCCACACATGGGGGTTGACAGAGAGCCCCAGCTGCACACTATGTGGATGACCAGCCAACCTGGAGCACGTGTCCTCTTGACAAGCAGCTCTGACCAATGGAAAGTTCAGGTGTCAGCATGACCAAATACTGACTCGGGACTGGCCGCGGGACTGGCCGCGGGAATGGAGCAGGCAAGGAGAAAGCCCAAACAACTCAACCAGGGCCCCTGTTTCATCCACTTCCTCATGCCAGGAGACATCGCAGCAAAGAGAACAAGGACCAAAGGGATCCTTGACACAGCAGGTGACTGGGAGATGTGGGCCAACTTCAAGAAGCAGCTCCAGTTCCCAGAGAAGATAGCCAGCACAATCCTCAGACCAGATATCGTTCTCTGGTCTAGAGGACCAAGCAGGTGGTCCTCATCGAGCTCACAGTGCCCTGGGTGGAGAGGATAGAGGAGGCACATGAGTGGAAGCTCGAGAAAAACCAGTCCCTCATCCTTAAGTCAGAAGAATGGATGGAGAGCCTGGAATCTACCAATTGAGGTCGGCTGCAGGAGCGTCGCAGGCCAATCACTCTAGAGAACCCAGGGGGTGTTCAGCATTGAAGGAGTGGCAAGGAAGAAGCTAGTGTCTGACGTCAGCAAGCAGACAGTGTCATCCCATTGGATCTGGCTGAAGATTAAAGCCAGGGATCAATGTTAAGATGAAAATAAAGATAAAAGTTTAGTTGTTGTCAATAGATATGTATTGTTGCATAACAAACAGATTTACAATTTAGATACTGTGAGATGTTTTAGTGCCAAGATGTTGGCTGTGTGCTACTGCTGTCTTAATACTAATTTGGTGGTCTGGTGGAGAAACACAGAGGAAGGGTCTCAGTGTTTCTGTTGCATGTGTTTTGCTTATTTTCCCAATATACATGTGTGGGTTTGGGCTATTTGTGTCTGCGTTGTAGACAATATAATAGGAGTCACGGTATGCTGGAGTCTTTCCTGTAACAGGGAGAGTTGATAAATACTCTGCTAGATGAGAGATGTGGTTAGCACATTAGAGCAGAGGAAGAACAGAAATACAAAAGCAGCGATAAGGAAACGTTGTCAGCAATGCAAGATGACAGGCCAGGCAGAACACCCCGCTGTTAGCTGACCAAAAGTGTTTTAGCAGTTGTTTTCCCCCAGGGTGAGAAAACAGAGTGGCCAAATTCCACCCAAATTAGTAGGTCTACTGGTATCAAAGTGCTATGGTACATGTACAAATGACCTGTACCGCCGCACATTAACTCAGTACCGGTACCCCCTGCATATAGCCTCATTATTGTCATTTTAGTGTGTTCATTTTTATTATTTTTTACTTTAGTTTATTTGGTAAATATTTTTCTTAACTCTTCTTGAACTTCACTGTTGGTTAAGGGCTAGTAAAGTGAGCATTTCACGGTAAGGTTTACACTTGTTGTATGTGACAAAGTGTGATTTGAGTGTTGATTGATTCATTTCAGAGCACATACACAAAGATGCTACATGTACGTGTGGTTGTTTCGCGTGCCAAACAGAGCGATAGGAGCCTGCTTATCAGGCTGTCATAGAACAGATGGCCCGCTGTATGAATTTCAAATGTGCTTATGATACTCTCTGTCCCCTGACCCCTGACCCCCGTCCCATTCACCCCCTGTTACCCTGTCTCTCACCCCACCTGCACCATCTCATCCAGGGGACAGCTGCCACACACCAACCCCCCTCAGAAGTCTGGATCCACCCCTGTTCACAGAGTCTTTGGAGGACTGCTCGGCAGATGAAGGAAGTGACGTCACACTCCGAGGGGTTATCACAGGAAGTCAGCCAATCAGTGTGTCCTGGCTGCACAATGGTGAGCTGAGGACAGGCCTTATTCTCCATGTCCTGCACAATTTGGCTCTGTGCCATTAGAAGTCAACTTTATGAATTTGAATAGAAAATGTCTTCATTAAAATCAATGTCCACTGTGACATTTTATATCCATTGCCAAATGTACTTGAACGCCCAAACAACAAGGTAAATAAAAAGCACATTTGCGTCACTCTGCTGCCCATGTTGCGAATTAGTACTACCTTGTGATGTTTTGTAGTTCTTTATATATCACCCCTTTAGAAGGATAAGAAACTACTTCCAAGTGATACTGCTCACGCTCCTCCGTTAACACCTGAATTAAATGTTAAGACAGTGGGTGTTCTCCCTCACACATACTCAGTTTCCTTTTCTATGCCGGTCTCTCTCGTTCACATTCACACTCTCTGAGACGAACAGACACACACCCTGAAGCTGAGGACTAGTGTCAGTGGCCTGAGCTCTGAGAGAGTTTCATGTTGCAGTATATGGGTGTTCCCGTGGGCAGGTGAGGCAGTGTTTTTTGGGAAGCCCCTCTTCGATGGCAGTGAGGCTAGGTTGGTGGTGAGGGAATGCCTACCTGAGGACGCGGGCGCCTACACCTGTGTGGCAGAGAACCGAGCGGGAAAGACCTCCAGCAGCGCAGCTGTGTGTGTGAGAGGTAAGACAACACACACACAATGCTGAAGTGTGCTCAGATCACTGGCGTACCACAAGCAGATCAGTGAAACTGCAGTATTCCACTGGCTTTTTGCATGAACACCAACAACACAAAGGGTTAACTGCACTGCAGTAAGAGTTTAGATTCTGATGTTGTGTTTTTTTTCCCCTTTTGTCCCTTCTGTTACGGGATACGAAACTGAAATTGTCCCCTGATGGAAACAACGCAGACTTTAAGCCTATCTGGGGAGTCCTGAACGCAACTTCACACACTTCCACTCCCCTCAACATTATGGAGAACAGAGGCTCAAAGTTACTACTGTCCTCCAACAATGACAGTGTCTTCAGACAATCCAGCTCCACAATAAGCTCTAACACCCCGAGCACAGGAGGACCCCGAAAAGGTGAAACAGGAACTCATTATAGACTATCTCTTATTCCCTGAGTGTACAAAACATTAGGAACACCTTCCTAAAATTGAGTTGCACCCCCTTTTGCACAGTCCACTGTAGCATAGTCAAACCTAGAGACAGTGGGTGTGTCCAAATACCCGTGCTAGCGTACTACAAACTAAAACCGCATACTCATTTCGGCGTTTCAACGAGTAGAATTAACTCGTCTTTTTCAACTCATGTGTTTGACAACAGCTGATAATCAGATACATTGATCTGCTGTACCAAAATGAACGATGGACAAGAGTCAACGCAATCACGCATTAGATGACGAAATTTCACATACTATAAAACATATTTTTTTTCGCATACTATTTAGTACGCTGGTATTCAGACAACTTTGTGAACAAAAACTGTAATGTAATGTAAAACTGTAATTTACTACGTGAGGCATATATGATCAAATATATCGGAGTTGTTCCTGTTGTCATAGAGATAAAGGCCTCATCATGGACATAACCCATTTTAGCATGGACGTTGCCATTGAGGGCTTCCACCATTTTAAATTAGTCAACTGGGTGGAGATTCCTATAAGTTGGGAGCAATCAGCCAATGATAAAGGAAATGGACTACTTTAAAATGGAGAAGCCCATGCTGTCACAGACACTATAATGGCACAGATAAAAATATGAGCCCTCTATTTATCTCTATGGCCTGGTGTTCACACGTGTATCTGCCCTCTCATTGGCTAGAATGGTCCGACCTGATCTTGCTTCCTCCTGCCTGCCTTCCATATTTGAGGACATGTATTTCCATTGTTAGAGCTTTCACTCGAATATCTTGTCAATATAATAAACAATCTTTGGTTATGGTCCAGAGAGAGCTTAGCCACGCCCTCCCACACCCCTATCACTAACTACCTGCACCTGTGATCTCATCTCACATCACCTCGGTTCCACCAGTCTCCACAGAAGTCACGCCAAAGAAGAGAGCCAGCTCGGGGACAGGTAAGATACACACTAGTCTCTCCCTTCATCTGTGAACAAGCCAAGAGCTGCACCTGCCTCTCTTTCAATGCATTTATTCTGTATAACATTTCCAGTTGTTGTCCTTGCTTTCATCTTTTGTGTTTTTATCAACCCACAGCGTTTGAATCATATTGTCGTCCAGCCTCAGATACTAGAGCTACACATTTAGTTTGACCCTTTGCACTCCTCTGTATTGCCAGTGTGTATTGTGCTGCTGTGGTGAGGGACTTTGCTCTGGTCTGGGTAAGGCTAGAGTGTTATTGTGTATGAACTGGGTAAGGCTAGAGTGTTATTGTGTATGAACTGGGTAAGGCTAGAGTGTTATTGTGTATGAACTGGGTAAGGCTAGAGTGTTATTGTGTATGAACTGGGTAAGGCTAGAGTGTTATTGTGTATGAACTGGGTAAGGCTAGAGTGTTATTGTGTATGAACTGGGTAAGGCTAGAGTGTTATTGTGTATGAACTGGGTAAGGCTAGAGTGTTATTGTGTATGAACTGGGTAAGGCTAGAGTGTTATTGTGTATGAACTGGGTAAGGGTGTTACCAGGTAGAACCATAAAAGGATGTATAGTTCATGTGGGCCACCAGTTGCCCATCCCTGACTTAATTGCATCCTTTTGTGTAGATAACTTGTAACTTTGTCAATAGATGGTGTAGGTTTACATCGTTCAGTGGATTGCCCAGAAGCTGATTTGTCATAACTTAATGTATGCTGGCTGTCCAGTCTTATCAGGTGCCTCTAATCTGTGTGTAAGAAAGAGGAAAGTTGTTTAGAAGTAGGCCGGTAAATAAATGTATTCAATATTTAAAAATAGACGGGCATCAGTTGAATGCATTCCATGGGAGGTTTTGTGACGTCAGTCCTTCTTGTCTCAAAGAAAAAGTGCTTTATACACTCACACCAATTAGAACAGAAGTGCAGCTTTATCACAGTGGTTTTAGTCAAATATGCCATACTGCCTTACTGATTTGACTACTGACCAGAAAGAGGCTGTGTCCACAAAGCCCTTTGGGGCTTTGCACTTAAATGGATTTCTCCAATGTAATGTAATGTCAGGGTTATAAGGAAGTCATCTGTACGTGGTTATAAATGATATCTAACCATTTCTATCTTCAGCATACTTGATAACAGTATAGGCAATTCATTTTCAATGTAAATGATGTTTGGTCTGAATGTTTTACCATGTTATGTACTGGTGTGTGTGTGTGTGTGTAGGTGTTTGTAGTTGTTGGATACTGCTGGTTTCATAAGGACTGCTGCTACTTGTGTGTATGTCATCTGTGTTTGGTCATAAAATCCTGCCTGCAGACCCGCACACATAAACACATACACACAAACACAACAGTCGTAAAAGCACATACACACAAATGCAACAGTCATACAAGCAAACCGACCCACCATACACACACAATGACACTTACATGTACAAAAACAAACACAGTTCTCACACATAGTTAATAATGTTTTGTAAACAAATAATTATTGTGGCCCCTAGTGGACTCTAGTCAAAACTCAGAAGTTTGTTTTACCCTATCTTTCACAGTCTCGTTGCAGTTTAAGGATCCCCCATCCTACATTGAGGCACGGCTAGGAGAGACAGCCCGTCTGACGTGTGTGTTCTGCGGAAGTCCCCCTGTGGTGTCCTGCTGGATACGAAATAAAGAACCGGTACAATATTTTTTAATTTAAAAAAATATATTTTCTAACAAGTAAACAAATATCACTAGCCTTCTTTTCATAGTGTTCTGAGCGTGTGAGTGTATAGTTTGTCTATCTTTGTCTAACTCACTCTGTAGGTTGTAGATGGGTCTGAGTTGTGGGTAGAGAGCAGTGATCAGAGCACTACGTTGGTGATAGCAGAGCCAGGACCTGAGCATTCAGGTCGCTACACCGTTGTAGTACGAGACCGCAAGAGCTCGGCGCATCACACCCTCATTCTTTCTGTCATAGGTAAATAACCCTTGCAAAACATTTCTGTGCTTTGTGTGTTTTTGTGCCGAACCTGTTTATAACCTGTACCGTGTCTTCCTGGTCCTAGAGCGGCCCCAGTCCCCAGCTTCCAGCCCTGTGGTGTCTCTCCTCTCTGTCTCTCCTCTCTGTTTGGTCCTGTCCTGGTCTGGGCCCTGCTACGACGGAGGCAGTGCTGTCCTGGGCTATGTGGTGGAGGTGAGGAGAAAAGGCCCCGCTGAGTCTGGGGACTGGAGTGCGCTCTCAGCCCATTGCAAGAGTACTTCTTACAAGGTGCGCTCAGGGCTTGAGCCTCAGGCGGAGTACTGCTTCCGGGTGAGGGCCTACAACGTGGTGGGGGTGAGCGAGCCCAGTGAGGAGTCTCAGCTTATCAAGATGGAGCAGATAGGTGAGCCATGTTGGTGTCTAGTTGATTGGTTCCAGCAGGAGTCGTATACTGTGAACTTCATGTGTGGCTGTATACCGTGTGGCTCAGTTGGTAGAGCATGGTGCTTGCAATGCCAGGGTTGTGGTTTTGATTCCCACTGGGAACAGTACAGGAAAAAGTATCCACTCACTACTGTAAGTCGCTCTGGTTAAAAGTGTTTGCTAAATAATTCAAATGTAAAATGTAAAATCTTAATCTATCTGCAGCTGATGGCACCCGTCATGCCATCAGCTGCAGAGAGGAACACATTTCAACAAGATTTTTCAACTCAATCTGTTTCCAGTAGATTTGTATCAATAGCATGCATTAGGTGCATTGATTGATGCGGCCTATCTGACGACTGATAGCTCACATGTCCGTCTCTGTGTGTGATCTGTAGCTGAGCCACAAGAGGAGGAGTCTCCTCGGACATATGAGGACGTCACCATCGACTCCACCCACAAGGTCACCGATCACTACAATGTACTGGAGAAACTGGGAGTGTAAGTATCTCCCATTAAATAATACACAAAAAAACACGCACAGGTAGGTTCATTGACATGAACAAAGATGTCTGTTCATCTACAGATAAGGGACACTCACTAACTGGTTTCATGCCAGCTCTTGTTCACAAGGTTTTTCAAGCAAAAAAAATGGTTCACTCCCCTCTGAAATGTCAAAGACATGGCTGATCTAGCCTTGACAAAAACACTTGTAGATTCAGTGTTTAGTCAACAGAGAGGGGAATATTGAGTCACAGAGCATAGAGGAGAGAAGATTTCAGACAGACAGCGCATAGAGGAGAGAAGATTTCAGACAGACAGCGCATAGAGGAGAGAAGATTTCAGACAGACAGCGCATAGAGGAGAGAAGATTTCAGACACAGCGCATAGAGGAGAGAAGATTTCAGACAGACAGCGCATAGAGGAGAGAAGATTTCAGACAGACAGCGCATAGAGGAGAGAAGTGTTCAGACAGACAGCGCATAGAGGAGAGAAGTGTTCAGAGAGGGCATGTAGCAACCCTGATCCTCTCCATTTAGTCAGAATAAGGGACGTGCTTTAATTTTCTGATCCACTCACTCTACCATATCTTTTACATGTGTATGTATCTCTACTAACACCTCTCCTTCCTCTGAACTTGTACAGTATGAAGGCAGAGAGTTGTCTCAGTGATTTAGTGGTTAGGACCATAGAATAGAATCTCTAAATTCTAGTACTGTAGTTAGGACACTGAGATTTCCATGACCTGACCAGGAAATCTCTGGTGAAAACCCCAGAGTTCTTCCTGGTCAGGTCACATGGTCAGGGATAACTCAGAGACAGCAACCCTTCCTTTACATTCCTGGTCAGATCTAGGTCAGATCTCTATCTCAGCTCTCCAGATGGAGAAAGCTGTTCTGCAGCCATGATTATACAGACGGTTTGGCACCGATTACCGTTGCATTATGGTCCATGGGGTTCACAGGTCTGTGTGTCTATGTATGTCTAGAGCAGGGGTGGGTAAAATACAGATCTGGCCTGCGGGAGGTTGAGTATTTATACATTTTTGGGGGAAATTATTATTGTAGATAAAAAAAATTAAAAAACACTCCAGGCTACTCTTGAACGTCTAAAACTAGATCAAGTTGTAGAAATTATAATGGACCCATATATTTTGAAGTAACTGTCCTTTTTTTTTGGCCCTGCAAATGTATTTTGACAAACAAATCGGTTCCACACAAAATCTGTGTGGCCCTCTGTTGAATATTTAAATCCAGATGTGGCCCTCGAGACAATGTTTCCCCACACACATTCATGTGATCATAGACTGAATCTGATTTGTATGGACAAAAGTGTCTCATCAATCCATTGCGTGGATGGCAATATTAGTGCAAACTTGACTAGCTCTGTGTATGTGTAAAGCAGTTAAACTACTCTGTTGGCCATACTTATTCTTCCGCTGCCACCTGTAGGGACAAAACCTACAGAAAAAAAAAGCTACCAAGGTATTTGGGAGGTATTTGGTCTCGAGGGGTGTTTTGACTGTACAATGTGGGAGGTATTTGGTCTCCAGGGGTGTTTTGACTGAACTATGTGGGAGGTATTTGAGGACAGCAGCTCTGATCTGGATGAACTCAGAGGTTATTTCAGACTATGTAAACTTCTGTGTTGAGTCAGTTGTGCCTACTAAGACCTGTAAAATCTTCCCTAACAATAAGCCTTGGGTATCAAAACATCTAAAATCACTACTTGATAGGAAGAAGGCAGTTTATGCTGGGGGTGACAGACAGGCTTCAAGAGATGTACAACATGAGATCAAAAGACAGATACTGGTGGACAAGGAGGCATACAAGCAAAGGGTGGAGAGGAGCCTCTCCTCAGGAAACTCGAGGCTGGCCTGGCAAGGGATTAAACAGGCTGACGTTTTGAAGTTGTTCAGGGAATGTAACACACACAAAAGCCCAGGCCCAGACAAAATAAGTGAACATGTGTTAAAGTACTGTGCTGAACAATTGGCTGGTGTTTTTAGACATTTTCCAATCTTCGCTTGACCAGCAACATGTACCAGTATTGTGGAAAAACTCAATAATTATACAAATTCCTAAAGCATCTAATCCCTCTGTGCTGAATGACTACCACCCTGTCGCCTTCACATCCTTAGAAATGAAATGCCTTGAGAAACCTGTGAAAAGTCATCATATTCTCAGCTCCACCCAGAAGTTCATTGATCCATTTCAGTTTGCCTATCAGCCTAGCAGAGGAGTTGATGATGCCGTTCTTATTCTCCTCCAAATGGTCTACAGACATCTAGAGGGTGCCAAATCCCATGTAAGGGTTTTGTTTGTTGACTTTTCTTCTGCCTTCAACACAATCCAGCCTTACATTCATTCTGGCACAGAGACTCATTTGGGACTCCTTAGATGGGGGGCTGGATTTGTGGATGTTGGACTTCCTGAGCCAACCCTCACAGTGGGTCAAAATAGGTCCCCCATGTGTAGGATATACGCAACACCAACACAGGCTCTCCTGTACATCTTGTACACTAATAGTTGTACTAGTTCCCATCCTGACAGACACCTCGATAAGTTCGCTGGTGATCCTGCCTTGATCAGCCTGTTGCATGATGATGTGGAACACCATGGCCCGGTCCTAGATGACTCTGTAGAGTGGTGTGAGGAATCACACTCGGTCCTCAATACCAGTAAGACCAAAGAGATGTACGCTTCCTGAAGTCTATGCACAACACCTACCTTTACAACATCTATCAGAGGTCAGAACATAGAGATTGTAGAGGAATACAAATACCTGGGTGTCCTCTTGGACAATAAGCTTCAGTGGAGTAAATGTACAGACCTGATCTACAAAACGATCCAACAGAGACTGTACTTTCTGGGATCTTTTAATGTAGACTTCTATACTGACTCTGTTTTATAAGTCTTTCCTTGAGAGTATTTTAACTGTTTGTATTGTTTGTTGGTTTGGCAATGCCACTGTCAGCCAGAGAAATATGCTGAGAAGGATTATCACCACAGCAAGCAAGGTACTTGGAGTCACACAGACAGGCCTGGATGAGATTTTTAAGGTAATTTTAGACCCAAGCCACTGTACCTGGACTTTGAACTACTCCCATCTGGGAGCAGGTATAGGGCACCCCTCAGCAGGAAAAACAGGAATAGACAATTTGTGCCAGGTGTGATATCCTGCCTAAATAGCTTGGGCTAATGTTCCTATCATCCCAGTAAGGCCAGCAGGCTAGTCTCTTTTTATCGGTACAGTTGAAGTTGGAAGTTTACATACACCTTAGCCAAATACATTTAAACTCAGTTTTTCACAATTCCTGACATTTAATCCTAGTAAAAATTCCCTGTCTTAGCTCAGTTAGGATCACCACTTTATTTTAAGAATGAGAAATGTCAAAATAATAGTAGAGAATTATTTCAGCTTTTAATTCTTTCATCATTCTTTCAAATTCCCAGTGGGTCAGAAGTTTGCATACACTCAATTAGTATTTGGTAGCATTACCTTTTTAAATTGTTCAACTTGAATCAAATGTTTCAGGTAGCCTTCCACAAGCTTCCCACAATAAGTTGGGTGAATTTTGGCCCATTCCTCCTGACAGAGCTGGTGTAACTGAGTCAGGTTTGTAGGCCTCCTTGCTCGCACACACTTTTTCAGTTCTGCCCACTAAATGTCTATAGGATTGAGGTCAGGGCTTTGTGATGGCCACTCCAATACCTTGACTTTGTTGTCCTGAAGCCATTTTGCCACAACTTTGGAAGTATGCTTGGGGTCATTGTCCATTTGGAAGGCCCATTTGCGACCAAGTTTTAACTTCCTGACTGATGTCTTGAGCTGTTGTTTCAATATATCCACACAATCTTCCTCCCTCATGATGCCATCTATTTTGTGAAGTGCACCAGTCCCTACTGCAGCAAAGCACCCTCACAACATGATGTTGCCAGCCTCGTGCTTCGCGGTAGGGATGGTGTTCTTCGGTTTGCAAGCTCCCCCTTTTTCCTCCAAACATAACTATGGTCATTATGGCCAAACAGTTATATTTTTGTTTCATCAGACCAGAGGATATTTCTTCAAAAAGTACTATCTTTGTCCCCATGTGCAGTTGCAAACCACAGTCTGGCTTTTTTATGGCGGTTTTGGACCAGTGGCTTCTTCCTTGCTGAGTGGCCTTTCAGGTTATGTCGATATAGGACTCGTTTTACTGTGGATATAGATACTTTTGTACCTGTTTCCTCCAGCATCTTCACAGGGTCCTTTGCTGTTGTTCTGGGATTGATTTGCACTTTTTGCACCAAAGTACGTTCATCTCTAGGAGACAGAACGCGTCTCCTTCCTGAGCGGTATAACGGCTGCGTGGTCCCATGGTGTTTATACTTGCGTACAATTGTTTGTACAGATGAACGTGGCACCTTCAGGCATTTGGAAATTGCTCCCAAGGATGAACCAGACTTGTGAAGGTCTACAATTTTTTTCTGAGGTCTTGGCTGATTTCTTTTGATTTTCCCATGATGTCAAACAGAGGCACAGAGTTTGAAGGTAGGCCTTGAAATGCATCCGCAGGTACACCTCCATTTGACTCAAATGATGTCAATTAGCCAATCAGATGCTTCTAAAGCCATGACATACATTTCTGGAATTTTCCAAGCTGTTTAAAGGCACAGTCAATTTAGTGTATGTAAACTTCTGACTCACTGGAATTGTGATACAGTGAAATAATCTGTCTGTAAACAATTGTTGGACAAATGACGTGTCATGCACAAAGTAGATGTCCTAACCGACTTGCCAAAACTATAGTTTGTTAATTAACCAGACAGTTGTGGAGTGGTTGAAAAATTTGATTTAATGACTCCAGCCTAAGTTTGTGAGCTTCTGACTTCAACGGTATGTAACTGTTATCAAAGTTGATTTGTTATTTAAACGCCTCTTTAAACATGTACATGACACTGCAACAAAATTCCCCCGATGGGACAATAGTCAGTAAAGTTAATGACATCTATCTCCTGTGACACTCCACAGGGGGAGGTTTGGCCAGGTGTTCAAACTCACTCACAAGCAGACGGGCCGTGTGTGTGCCGGAAAGTTCTACAAGGGCCGGCGAGTCAAGGAGAGGGAGGCGGCCCGTAAAGAGATGGAGCTGATGAACTACCTGCACCACCCCAAACTGGTCCAGTGTCTGGGGGCCTATGATCTCAAGCCAGAGATGGTCATGGTCCTGGAGTTGTAAGTATAGAATCTAGACAACAACCATTGACCACAATACATGGCAGTGGAAGCCATGGAGCCCTGTAGAAGTAAATGCATGAGGTCCGCTGTCACTAATGTGAATTGAGTTGAATTTAATCCAATTGAAAATACAACCATTATTGACCCTGTGATTGTTTGTGTGCAGTATTGCCGGAGGTGAGCTGTTTGAGCGTATAGTGGACGACAGCTTTGTGCACACAGAGCCGGCCAGTGTGCACTACATGCAGCAGATCGTGGAGGGGATTGGCTACATGCACCAGCAGAACATCATCCACCTGGACCTGAAGCCTGAAAACATAGTGTGTGTTGATCACACTGGCACACGCATTAAGATCATTGACTTTGGCCTGGCCAGCAAGCTGGGTGAGTATGGGGCTGGCTGAGGGACAGAGCCAAGGGTGTTGAATGGTGCTGCAGGTTTTGGAAGAATTGTTGGTTTGCATTGCGACACCTGGAAAATGAATGATGTCTGCCTCTGTGTTCACTGTGATATATGGTTGTGCCTTAAATGGTACCCTATTACATATATAGGGAATAACTTTTGATCAGGGCCCATAGGGGCTGTGTTTTAAAAAGGTCCTGGTCAAAATTAGTGCACTATGTAGGGAATAGGGTGTCATTTGGGACGCATCCTCATTACCCTGAGGTGTTGTCTGTCCTCCAGACCCCTCCACTCCCCTGAAGGTGATGCACGGGACACCAGAGTTTGTGGCTCCAGAGGTGATTGGCTATGAGCCTGTTAGCTTAGCTACAGACATGTGGAGCATTGGAGTCATCTGCTACATATTGTGAGTACTAAGGCAATAAATATTCTGTTTAAATAATTCTCAATTAGAGACATTCCTCTCTGCCTACAACAGGGCTTGACAAAATTTAGCTTTTCTACCACCTAGTGGCCATACATTGCTATTGCTCATATATAGTGTGTGTGTTTGTGTGCGTGTTCAGACTGAGTGGTGAGTCTCCCTTCCAGGGTAACAGTGAGGCAGAGACCCTGGCCTTGGTGACTGGTGCTCAGTGGGAGTTTGATGAGGAGAGCTTCGAAGAGATCACTGACCAGGCCAAAGACTTCATCAGCTCCCTGCTCAACAAGGAACCAAGGTCTGGGACAACACCATATACCTGTACATGTATATATGTGTATGTCTCTGAGTGACTGTCTATGGATGAGCCTTGTCCATCCTCTAACCCTCTCTGTCTGTCCCTACCCAGGTGCAGGATATCCTGTGAGGAGGCTCTGGTCCACTCCTGGATAGCTGAGCCCATCTCAGCAGACCCCAGCACCACCAAGTGTCTCTCCAAGGAGAAGATGAAGAGGTACCTCGCCAAGCAGAAGTGGAAGGTAGGTATTGGGTTCCCCACCAAGGTGACACTTTGTATTTTACTACATTTCAGTTCTTTAATTATTTCATCATCCCCCAGTTGGTGTGAACTGACTGAAGCCTCTCTGTGTATCTCCTGTAGAAAACAGGGAAAGCCCTGCTGGCGCTGAAGAGGATGGCTCTGCTGTCTAAAGCCGATGGGCCTGGCTCTCCCACCACCCCTGCAGAAGGTGAGACCTCCCTTCAGACTTCCAAAACCTGCCATACTCAATACAAACCATGTCAGTTTCTCATAACCCTAGCATTCCTCATGTGATACACAGGGGTGCAACTTTTCATTCTGAAATTGCATTTCCACCACAGTTTTATAATTGGAATGTGATACAGCATCAGGCAGCGGTGTGCTTTAGGACCACGCGGACCCACTTCTAAAACCAAAGTTGCGCCCCTAGTGATATGACCCTGTTAGACCTGTCAACCAAATGAGTGCTACGCATACCATTGGTTGACTTGTCCTCAGTCTGGTTGACCAGGCTACGACTCTGATGTGATCCTTGACCCTGTGTCTGACCCCTGACAGACAGCCCCCTGAGTCCTGAGGCAGAGCAGGCCCTGCAGTCTCTAGAGGTCAAACTCCAGGGGGGGCCCCAGTTCTCCCTGACCCTAACGGACCAGACTGCCTCCCAGGGCTCCACCGCCCGCCTCTCCTGTCACCTCACAGGTACCTACCTATACACTGCATTCCACTACAAACGGCTTCCATCTCAATCGCTTTGTTAGACCTGTTTGGTTGACCGAATGACACCTTTTCACTGAGTTTCAGCTGGTGCTTGAAAAGATTTGAAAGGCTTTGTTTCAAAGTTGGGCATTGATTAAGAGCTATCGTGCCTAACTAAGTCCCTTGCTCAAGGCCACACAGCTGCATCCTGCTGTGTGATACATGTTAAGCTTTTCAAGTGTGTAACTGTTACATTCTATTTTCCTGAGCTCTTGTCATTGGATGTTTCCTCTCTCTCACCCCTCTGACCTTTCCTTTCAGGGTATCCTGACCCGGAGGTGGTGTGGTTGAGGGGGGAGGAGCCTCTGGAGGAGTCATCCCGGGTGCAGATAGAGTATGAAGAGGATGGGCTCTGCACCCTGGTCCTGGCCCAGGTTGGGCCAGAGGACTCGGATGTTTACACCTGTAGGGCCACCAACGACCAGGGGAAGGCATTGTGTTCAGCCAAACTCATAGTAAAGGAATAGGTTTGTTCAGAAATATGACTACGTATTGAAACACAAACAAGCAGATATTCTTTCATGTTCATGTTTGTGAAATGTCTTTCAAACGTTCCAGAAAATGTTGCACAGCGCTTGAACCACTAAACTCTGTACATTACTGCGCTTGTGAAACAACTCTTTGATTTCCGATGGAAAACCTCCAAAGTCCTACTAGTTATTTTGGACATGCGTACGGGTTTGAAAAGAATGTGAATTAAGACTACTGTGAATAGTGTCTTAATAATAAAGGAGTCTTTTTGCACCAGGTATGGTTGTTAAACATTTGCCAGATGTAAGTTTAATTATCATGTATTGTAACTGCTATGAATTTGGAATTATTTTTTATTTTTCTCATTGAACCGTTACTGTACAAACATTTTATAGTTGCCTCTAAGACCAATGGCTTTTAATTTTTACAGTTATGTCCACCAGATGACACATCTTCTTTTGACAAAGAGTTTGTCTTGTGGTGGAACAGCAGCCTCGTGGAAAGTGTGACAATAAAAGACCGAAAGCATATCATTTCACAGCATGATAACCCCACTGTGTTACAGATGACTATGTTGTGTCTACTAACTTAAGGGCAGGATTCAATCCATATCGCTGAAAATCTGCGTTGCGCGTGCTTGGAAATTTAAACGTCATTTCCAATCGAGCCGGTCTGCTGTAAATGCAGTTGCCACTGACATTTAAAGGCAATCGGGCTACAACGCGGAACTTCTGCGATACGGATTGAATACAACCTTTATATAAAAAAATGAAGTAATTTCAACCATTTTAGCTGTTGAAATGTGTTCAATGTTTACATGGGGAAGAGCAGGAAGCCACTGAAGGTGTTGTAGTTCATTCTATCATCATGGACCAGCCTATTAGCCTGTAACTCCACATAGACGTTATCTCCCACCTCCAGAGGAATGACCACTGCGTTGCTGCCACTGTCGTGCGCATCGGTTCCTACAGTGTCCCAGACAGACACCAGCCTCTGGCCATTCTTGGTCAAACACACCACAGAATTAGGAGGGGTGTTCAGGTTGTTCATCATTGTGAAATGAAAGTAGTACATTCCTTTGACCGTGGCAGTGAAGATACCTGTAGGGACATAGCTTTTAGTTTCTAAACACAGCACCACACAACATGATGCAACACACAAACAGACAATATCTAGTACCTGTGGCAGGGTTGTAGGAGCTGCCAATGTTTGAGAAGACGTTCTTGTACTGCAGGGGAATGGGAGTGGTGAAAGGTCCTGTGTTCCCAGGGGCATCGCCTGTCAGCCAAAGAGTTGCGGAGAAGGCCACCTGAGGCCGACCTGAGAGAGATGCAGGATGGATGAGATTATATTGAACTGTCAGTTGTCATAATGTATTCAAAGATCAGAGGCTGTTAGAACGTTGAATATACGATAATCCTTATAATAGACAGAGAAGCAATGGGTGGATAGGAGGTTGGTGACACGTGAAAAGCGCTATATTACCTCCAGTTAGTCTCTTCAGCACCTCCACTTCATTCTCACTGGTTTGTAACCGGGTCTCCATGAGTCTCAGGTTATCCCCCATAGTTCCCAGTTTCTCCCCCATGGCTCCTAGTTTCTCTCCTATAGAGATCAGTTCTTTCATCAGAGAGCAAGTGTCAGATGGGCAGCATGCTTTCTGGTCCTCGTGGTCTCCTTGTGTCCCAGACAGACAGCAGCATAGTGTCATCAAAAAGACTGCAAAACCCTTCATTCTCAAAGCCTTCTGAAACCTTTCCTGCAGTATCATTCTGTATTGTTTCTCAGCCCAGTCTTCCTCTTTATATTGTGCACTTGTCAAATATTGCACAAGATGCGGGAAAGTTTTGGGTGGTTAACAGAGAGGGAAAATACAGACTTGCGCAAAACAACAAATTAATGGACCTGCTTTGAAAAGAGAGAGAGAGTAAAGAGAGGCAATGAAGTTAAAAACAGTAGCTTAAAGACAACAGGGCATTTATTAAAGGTCACTTACAAAATGTAAACGTGTTTAGCTTATAACAATCATAAACCATGCAGACCTCTATGCTTTATGTTGCCCCATGACCTCTGACTCTCCCTAAATTACTGTTCTTCCATAATGATACATAGGAAACACTTATTTCAGATCTAAAACCCCTGTCCACAACTAACTTTTATGTTGAATGTGTGAATGAAATGAAGACCCTGTCAATTGCAGTGGTGTAAAGTACTTAAGTAAAAATCCTTGAATGTACTACTTAAGTAGTTTTTTGGGGGTATCTGTACTTAACTATTTCAATTTTTTACTACTTTTACTTCACTACATTCCTTAAGAAAATAATGTACTTTTTACTCCATACATTTTCCCTGACACCCAAAAGTACTTGTTACATTTTGACAGGAAGATGGTCGAATTCATTCACTTATCAAGAGAAAATCCCTAGTCATCCCTATGGCCTCTGATCTGGCAGAGATGTCTGAGTGTTGGAGTGTGACCCTGGCTATCCGTAAATGAAATATATATTTTTTAAATAGTGCCGTCTGGTTTGCTTAATATAAGGAATTTGAAATTATTTATGACTTTTACTTTTGATACTTAAGTATATTTATAACCAAATAAATTGCTGTCTCTGCCTGGCCGGTTCCCCTCTTTCCACTGGGATTCTCTGCCTCTAACCCTATTACAGGGGCTGAGTCACTGGCTTACTGGGGCTCTCTCATACCGTCCCTGGGAGGGGTGCGTCACCTGAGTGGGTTGAGTCACTGATGTGATCGTCTTGTCTGGGTTGGCGCCCCCCCTTGGGTTGACCCGTGGTGGAGATATTCGTGGGCGATACTCAGCCTTGTCTCAGGATGGTAAGTTGGTGGTTGAAGATATCCCTCTAGTGTTTGGGGGCTGTGCTTTGGCAAAGTGGGTGGGGTTATATCCTTCCTGTTTGGCCCTGTCCGGGGGTGTCCTCGGATGGGGCCACAGTGTCTCCTGACCCCTCCTGTCTCAGCCTCCAGTATTTATGCTGCAGTAGTTTGTGTCGGGGGGCTAGGGTCAGTTTGTTATATCTGGAGGACTTCTCCTGTCCTATTCGGTGTCCTGTGTGAATTTGTGTGCTCTCTCTAATTCTCTCTTTCTCTCTTTCTTTCTCTCTCTCGGAGGACCTGAGCCCTAGGACCATGCCTCAGGACTACCTGACATGATGACTCCTTGCTGTCCCCAGTCCACCTGGCCGTGCTGCTGCTCCAGTTTCAACTGTTCTGCCTTATTATTATTGGACCATGCTGGTCATTTATGAACATTTGAACATCTTGGCCATGTTCTGTTATAATCTCCACCTGGCACAACCAGAAGAGGACTGGCCACCCCACATAGCCTGGTTCCTCTCTAGGTTTCTTCCTAGGTTTTGGCCTTTCTAGGGAGTTTTTCCTAGCCACTGTGCTTCTACACCTGCATTGCTTGCTGTTTGGGTTTTTAGGCTGGGTTTCTGTACAGTACTTTGAGATATCAGCTGATGTACGAAGGGCTATATAAATACATTTGATTTGATTTGATTTGAAATACTTTAGACTTTTACTCAAGTAGTATTTTACTGGGTGACTTTCTCTTACTTGAGTCATTTTCTATTAAGGTATCTATACTTTTACTCAAGTATGACAATTGAGTACTATTTCCACCACTGGTCAATTGAAACTCATATGATTACAGGACATTATTTGATTTTTATGTGTCACTTATTTACAGACACATTAAATGTGTCTGACGGGGTCTTTATAAATGGAGTTTACTTTGTCAGTATCTTGGAAAATCCATTTTGAAATGCATGCATCTTCCTTTCAAATGTACCTCACCCTGATCAATATAATAGCCAGTTCACTTAGGGGGAATTCAGACTTGGGTTATGGCACTTAGGAGTAGTAAAGGAATGTTTTTTCATGAATGGTTCAACGTTTATTGACAGATGTAAGTTCATGTACATATAGTAAAAGTTATTACATGTTTTCACTTCAGTGAAGCATTACCATACAAAAATGTTCAGTTACATCTAGGATCAATACATTTTGTATTTATTTATACAGTTAGATGTCCACCTGATGACAACCTACTCTTATACATTATTGCACTGCATTATAACCCCACAGTGTGCTATGAAGCACAGATTACTATTTTATGTCTACTAAAGAAAATAAAGTCATTTCAACCATTTAGCTGTTGAAATGTGTTCCATGTTTACATTGTGAAGAGCAGGAAGCCGCTGAAGGTGTTGTAGTTCATGCCATCATCATAAACCAGCCTGTTAGCCTGTAACTCAACATAGACGTTATCTCCCACCTCCAGAGGAATGACCACTGCATTGCTGCCACTGTCGTTGGCATCAGATCCTGTAGTGTCCCAGACAGACACCAGCCTCTGGCCATTCTTGGTCAAACACACCACAGAATTAGGAGGGGTGTTCAGGTTGTTCATCATCGTGAAACGGAAGTAGTACATTCCTTTGACCGTGGCAGTGAAGATACCTGTAGGGACATAGCTTTTAGTTTACGGACACACACACACACACACACACACACACACACACACACACACACACACACACACACACACACACACACACACACACACACACACACACACACACACACACACACACACACACACACACACACACACACACACACACACACACACACACACACACACACACACACACACACACACACACACACACACACACACACAGTGTGAGAGTATATCTAGTACCTGTGGCAGGGTTGTAGGAGCTGCCGGTGTTTGAGAAGACCTTCTTGTACTGCAGGGGAATGGGAGTGGTGAAAGGTCCAGTGTTCCCAGTGGCATCGCCTGTCTCCCAGAGAGTTGCGGAGAAGGCCACCTGAGGCCGACCTGAGAGAGATACAGGATGGATGAGATTACCTATATTAAAAAGTACACTGAGTTGTAGAAAACATTAGGAACATTGTCCTAATAATGAGTTACACCCCCTTTTGCCCTCACAACAGCCTCAATTTGTCAGGGCATGGACTCTATATGGTGTCGAAAGCTTTCCTCAGGAATGCTGGCCCATGTTGACTCCAATGCTTCCCACAGTTGTGTCAAGTTGGCTAGATGTGCTTTGGGTGGTGGACTATTCTGGATACAAACGGGAAACTGTTGAGCGTGAAAAACCTAGCAGTGTTGCAGTTCTTGACACACTCGAACCGGTGCCCTGGCACCTACTACCGTACCCCGTTCAAAGGCACTTAAATATTTTGTCTTGCCCATTCACCCTCTGAATGGCACATATACACAAAGCATCTCTCAATTGTCTCAAGGCTTAAAAATCCTTATGTAACCTGTCTCCTCCCCTTATTCTATATGAAGTGGATTTAAAAAGTGACATCAATACCAGATCATAGCTCACCTGGATTCAACTGGTCAGTCTGTCATGGAAAGAGCAGGTGTTCCTAATGTTTTGTACACTTAGTGTATATCATATCAGTTGTATACAATAATGTATTCAAAGATCAGAGGCTGTTAGAAAGTTGAATATAGGATAATCCTTATAATAGACAGAGAAGCAATGGTGGATAGGAGGTTGGTGACACGTGAAAACCGCTATATTACCTCCAGTTAGTCTCTTCAGCTCCTCCACTTCATTCTCACTGGTTTGTAACCGGGTCTCCATGAGTCTCAGGTTATCCCCCATAGTTCCCAGTTTCTCCCCCATGGCTCCTAGTTTCTCTGCTATAGATGTCAGTTCTTTCATCAGAGAGCAAGTGGCAGATGAGCAGCATGCTTTCTGGTCCTCGTGGTCTCCCTGACCCTGTGTCCCAGACAGACAGCAACATAGTGCCAGCAAAAAGAATGCAAAACCCTTCATTCTCGAACTCATGTTCGTCTGAAACTTTTCCTGCAGTACGGTTCTGCATGTTTTCCTCAGTCTTCCTCTTTATAAATATGCCATCAGGAAGTAGGAACTATTTATCTGAGAAGTGCTGAACACTTTCCTTTGTCTTTGCAAGGACAAGGGCAAAGGAAATGTAGAGGGGCTATAGAGGAAGATAGTTCAGCTCTCAGTTAAAATAGAAAAAGGTCAAACAAAGTATTTTTCTCCTGGATATTTATGTCATTCTTTCTGCATTGGATATGTTTGGTAAATTCATTTTAGGAGAAAATAATACAGCCCATGCTGTGATAACATAATTTACTCGCCTTTTATGGTGCATACTATAATTATAGCATCAACAAATAGCAAATACATATAAAAGAGAGTTAACCATGTTAGGGTATATTGAGAGTTGTAGTTAGTGTTTATTGGGCCATTGTGTAACGATTGATTGAAATAACTTTTCATTAGATAAGTTGTATGTTTTGATGGAAGTAGTTGATTTTGTGTCCTGTATTTAATGGTTTGATGGAAGCAGTTGATTTTGTGTCCTGTATTTAATGGTTTGATGGAAGCAGTTGATTTTGTGTCCTGTATTTAATGGTTTGATGGAAGTAGTTGATTTTGTGTCCTGTATTTAATGGTTTGATGGAAGCAGTTGATTTTGTGTCCTGTATTTAATGGTTTTGATGGAAGCAGTTGATTTTGTGTCCTGTATTTAATGGTTTGATGGAAGTAGTTGATTTTGTGTCCTGTATTTAATGGTTTGATGGAAGCAGTTGATTTTGTGTCCTGTATTTAATGGTTTGATGGAAGTAGTTGATTTTGTGTCCTGTATTTAATGGTTTGATCGAAGCAGTTGATTTTGTGTCCTGTATTTAATGGTTTGATGGAAGCAGTTGATTTTGTGTCCTGTATTTAATGGTTTGATGGAAGTAGTTGATTTTGTGTCCTGTATTTAATGGTTTGATCGAAGCAGTTGATTTTGTGTCCTGTATTTAATGGTTTGATGGAAGCAGTTGATTTTGTGTCCTGTATTTAATGGTTTGATTCTTAATGCATTTAATGCACCATGATCATTATGTCCACTAGAGAGCAGCCTTTTCATTGGAGGAAGAGAAGTCAATGTGGGGCTTTTTCATTGGCTTGATATGACATATTGGTTAAGAAAAGTGGATTCTAACAGTACATTACTGTACTTGATGCTGTAGAACTACATAATGTTCTTGACTGGGTAAGGCTATCACTACATTTATTTTGGTCATGCACACTTGTTGGGAGGAGACAATGCATCTAGGTTGGGGGGGGGGGGGGGGGGGGGGGGTATTCTATGTAGATGGGTAAGAATTATTTTTATCCATTTTGAATTCAGGGTGTAACAACAAAATGTGCAATAAGTCAAGGGGTATGAATAGTTTCTGAAGGCACTCTAAATAGGGCACAATTTTCATATTGATAGAGGATGTCAAAAAAAGTGGCCAGTCAGTTTAAACCAGTTGGGTTGTGGAGACGACACACACTATGACCTTGTCTCATATGCAACTTCACAGCTTTTAAAATGTGTGGCTGGGCCATGTCTCATCTTTTGTCTATGTTATTTTACGTGGAGGAGTATCCCGCCTGTCGGGTGTGTTAAATGAATACATTGATAATCATATAAAGACACTGGGGTAGGGAGGGTGTGATGCTTGTGATAAATCTGAGCTAGGAGTAGCTGATGGTGACTGAGGCACTGGTCTGGCTCACTACCAGCCTGGGTGTCCATGTCTCTGCCAGCTGACGGGGGCCGGTCCGTAGCATTCCTAAATCACGAGCAGTAGACTCACTGTTATCAAGTTGTATTACTTTTTCCAAGGACTAAAAAATAAACACAACTTAGAGTATAACCTTCAGTTAGCCCCAGAGCACTTTCTCAACTGAAAAATAACCCAGCTGCCAAGGCAAGCCAGTATCCACATTCACAACAGCAGAAAGCCTTTTCTGAAAATCTTCCTAAATCTTGATTGGCTATGGTTTAACAGTGAGGAAGCAGGAGGGAGGAGTTGACCCTGCCTTCAGGTCTTTTGTGTTGTGTTCCTTCCTGGCTCTTACACAACTAATCCTCAAGTCATGTGCCTTCCTGGAACTGTCCTGATGGAACAGAACATTGGTAGACAGTAGAACAGGTCTACTACAGGACAACTTTCTGTTACTGGAGCCGAGTTGTTCTCTTGGCTGTTTGAACAATGCTTTCTACACATCTGTGATCCTACCAACTTTCACCTAGCTCCGTCTTGACGATGACAGTAATCAACAATGAACAGAAGACACAGTTGACAACACATACAAAAATAAAATGCACGAGGTACAAAGAGTATCAAAATGAGCTTTGTTTAATTTTCCATTCAGACAAAACATTTTTATTGTATTAGTGCCAGGAAGAAAAAGCTGACCTCTCAGATGTTTTTGAACACCACAAAGGAGTCACTTGATCTTCTGTAACTTAAAAAGAAGGTCCCTTTCAAACATGAACATTTGACAACAAACATCCACTTCCATCCCAAATAAAAATAGTAATGTACATTCAAGTAAATAAATTAAAGTTTCTGTAATACAAATAAATAGGTGCTTTTGCGTACATAAGAACAAAATCCCAAATAGAAGACCCAGTCTCCTGCATAAGACATGGTGAAATGGAGTGGTGAGGGGTTTCAGGTGGGGATGGTGGTCGGGAGTGGGTCTTATTTCAGTCCGTGTCAGTGAGTGGGGTCAGTGAGTCTTCTCATGCTGCTCGCCTCCTCGCTGGCGCCTCCTGGAAGGGGGCGTGGTGGCCCCTGTATAGTTTGGCTGCCCGCGACTCAAAGGCGTTCACCATCTGCTTCACCACCTCGTCAAAGAACAGGGAGGCCAGCTGGGAGTGCAGCAAAGACCTGAACTCGAAGGATACCTGAAGAGAGAAGGCGAGAAAATAAGTACTCAAATGCCATAACCATGCGGCTGACACAAGTGTACCAATCCATCTGAGGAATATTGTTTCCTTCGAGGACAGTCCTCATATCGTAACGAGGGACCACCATCTGTATTCCTGATTTAATGGCTGGCAAACAGCCGGAACGAACTCATTCCATTCCGCACTATTCATTATTCCTGCCAAGTCATCCTAAGGCCTTAATGAGCCTGTCCTCCATCTCCAAAATCCTTCACCCCATTTCCACTACAGGTAACCTGTCCCAATTATTGGGTCACAAAGTCCCTGACAGGGAGTAGAGAGGGAGAGATATCGCTATGACCTCTAGCCAGCTATGTGAAGAGGCTAGGAACACTAACAACTGTACGTGATATAAATAAAACCTAAATTGACTTTACTCAACCTCTTCCTTCCCCCCCCAAAAAAGTATCTATAGAGGTTGCGAAAAATGCAAGGCCTGGTATAAAACTAGTCCCCTGGCAGGCAACTTGATCTCAAGCCCTAAAGTTCATTAGTAGTCACTTATGTTCGTGTGAGTAGACCTGTGCAACATTCATCAAATGTTAACTACACTAAGACGGTGTACTTCAGTGGGCTATTATCTAACCTCGCTGACTTTTAGTCTCAGGCTGACACCAAATGAAAGTGAACTGTTCTGGTGGACAAAATGGTGGTACTCACGTGGAAGTCGATGTTGCAGGAGTCTGGTTGGTCCTCGGCCGCAGGGGCAAGCCTCCATATCGTCTCCAGGTGGCTGAAGAGGGATCCGTCTGTACACACGGCCTGTGAGACAACATGCGCACTCATCAATACACACTGCTCTTGTCCAGGACATGGCCCCAGACAAAGCCCCTCTAATCCTTGCTCTATGGACATAGGAGCAGCTAGGTGATAAAAAAAAAAAACGACTTAGTATTTATCCCCTAGGAGGATCTAATCAATGTACCGTATTACAGACGATTTAACCCATTCATCCAGTCCCATAGTACATTTGAATCCCACAAGTTAGAGTACTGAAATGCCTTCAGAAAGTATTCACACCCCTTGACTGTTTCCACATGTTGTTGTGTTACAGCCTGAATTTAAAATGGATTACATTGAGATTGTGTCACTGGCCAAGACCCAATATGTAAAAGTAGAATTACATTTTTTTTAGAAATGTGTACAAATTTTTTTTAAAAACAAAGCTGAAATGTCTTGACCCTTTGTTATGGCAAGCCTAAATAAGTTCAGGAGTAAAAATGTTGCTAAACAAGTCACATAATAAGTTGCATGGACTCACTCTGTGCCATAGTGTTTAAGGGCACCTATTGGTAGATAGGTTAAAAAAAGCAGACATTGAATATCCCTTTGAGCATGGTGAAGTTATTAATTACAATTTGGATGGTGTATCAATACACCCAGTCACTACAAAGATAGAGGCGTCCTTCCTAACTCAGTTGCCAGAGGAAGAAAACAGCTCAGGGATTTCACCATGAGTCTAATGGTGACAATAAAACAGTGTTTTCTCCTATCACAGCCATTAAACTGAGGATGGATCAACAACAGTGTAGTTACTCCACAATATTAACCTAATTGACAGAGTAAAAATAAGGAAGCTGTACAAAACCTGTACAAAATAAAAATATTACAAAACATGCATCCTGTTTGCAATAAGGCACTAAAGTAAAACTGCAAAGTGGCAAAGAAATTAACTTTATGTCCTGAATACAAAGTTTGTATTGTTTGGGGGCAAATCCAACACACGTCACTGTGTACCACTCTACATATTTTCAAGCATGGTGGTGACTGCATTATGTTATGAGTATGCTTGTCATTGGCAAGGACTAGTGAGATTTTTTTAGGATAAAAATAAACAATTGAGCTAAGCACAGGATAAATCCTACAGGAAAACCTGGTTGAGTCTACTTCCCAAAAGACCAAGAAAAATTCCCTGTCCTCCATGACAATAGCATAAAACACAAGGCCAAAGAAGACAGTGAATACTCCCGAGTGGCCGAGTTACAGTTTTGACTTAAAAATTGTCTTGAAAATCTATGGCAAAACTTGGAAATGGCTGTCTAGCAATGATCAACAACCAACTTGACAGAGCTTGAAGAATTTCTAAAATAATAAATGTGCAAATATTGTACAATCCAGGTGTGCAAAGCTCTTAGACTTACCCAGAACGACTCACTGCTGTAATCACTGCCAAAGATGATTCTAACATATATTGACTTAAATTATATTTTTATGCATTTCATTTTTCATAAAAATTTGCAAAAGTATAATGTTTTCACTTTGTTATTATGGGGTATTCTATGTTGATGGGTAAGAATGACTGTTTTTATCCATTTTGAATTCAGGGTGTAACAACAAAATGTGGAATAAGTCAAGGGGTATGAATACTTTCTGAAGGCACTCTAAATAGGGCACAATTTCCATATTGATACAGGATGTCTACCCTCTCTGTGCTATAAACCGTGTTGTACAATGTTATCAGGGCTTACCCTGACTTGGTGGTTTGGGACAACCGTGACCTCCGAGGTGTAACGCTCCACGATGGGAGGGAACCCAATCTCCAGCTGGGCCCGAATATCCCCGTTCCTTCCCTTCACGACCCGGGACTTCTTACACCAAGGGACAAAGTGCTGGTACTGGTCCACACTGGCCACCACACTGTACATCTGCTCTGGAGTGTACCTGGATGGGGAAGGAGAGGGGGATCCATCAAGAAGATGCTCATAGGGCTACTCATGTAAACTTTTTTTGTTTTAAATAAGTCAGGAGTAAACATTGGCTGTGATATAGGAAAGATACAATATGCTCCGGTCTATTTCAATCCAACCACATGTTAACTGAGGGGTATTGAAGTTGAGAATAGGAAAGTGGGGGCTTTAGAATCACCTCTGGTCAACAGGGGCCGACAAGACAGAGGGGCAGAGTTGAGTTGTGTGTGTGATGAAGTCTCACCCTAGTGTGCGGCTCTCAGAGTACTCCATCCTGCGGGCAGTGATGGAGGCAGCCAGGTTAATAAAGCTGCGGGAGGGTGTGGTCCGGAGGAGGGGGGAGGACAGGGGCAGGGTGGCACGCCGTGCTGACAGGACCCCACAGCTGCCCAGGTGTCTGGGAGGAGGAGGAGAGAGAGAAAATGTGTTCATCTTTGGTAAAGCACACTGGTCTTAGGTTTAACCACCTGCTGTGGAGACGTTTTTGTTTGATAGTCAATGTTTCCAAACTCCAGAAGAAAATAACAGTTTTAAAGTATCATAACAAAGACTATCTACATTATTTTGTCCCAGTTTGGTGAAAATAGTTTGGTTGTGTGTTTAAATCCCAGACTTAAAACAATGAGATCAGATCGAACACTTCCAAAAGTTCTACTGTGTAGTAGGCCGATCTAAAATGGTTACTAAACTCAAAGACGAATTTGATGGATAAAGTAAGACACCTGAGGGTTATGAACAGAGCACGTTGACAGACTACTGCCTGACATTCAGAGAAACTGACATGTTCTAATTCTGTAGCCTAATCTACGCCAATATAGGACAAACCGTCATCAATCGCGAGATGTGCGCATCTTGTCACTTCCCAATAGAAACTTTCTCCAGATGGAAAAATGTCATTTCCTCTTTAAAATTCTTAACATGTTCAATTGTACTGCACTATGTTCCAAATTTGTTCAGGATTTACCAACTTTAATTGTAACCGGAAATCCAGCTTCATTTTCTCAATATCCTAGCCTACATTTTATACAAACGTCTCAGATTTAAAATATATTTTATGTACATTTTTTTTTGTGCCGTTGTATTCAACCATTGTGAAAAATAAATAAGCCAATGGCTACAGTTGATGAATGATCTAAATAGCCTACACGTTGTTGCAAACTTGCTGGAGGATCGCTTACCGGCATTTTTGCTCTTACCTGATATTTACTCTGTTGGGATTTCCTCGTACAACTTTTGAAGAGTGTACTTCAGACATCTCAACCAGTACCCTGAAAAGAAGAGGGGTGATTTTGTTGGCCATGCTCGATGTTAGTGGTAATACAAATTCTCAAAGTTTGAAGAGAAGCGTTAACTCCCTGCGTATGCTGGCTTTGTCCAAGGTCTGCTATAAAATCATGTGGCACTCTGGTTACATAAAATGGACCAATAATGTGTGACGTGGAGGGGGGTCTATGTCAGACAACCAATCGGAACGAACGATAGGAGTGTTATAGGCTATTGAGTATTCATGTTTGATCAATCAGTCATCAAGCTGTAAATTCCCATACAGACCATTCAATATTTTGGGTAGTTTCAGTTTTTTCTGTTCGGCATAGATAACTATCTTTCTCTCTCTCGCAAACACACACGCACGCACTCGCATTCAGTTGCCTACTGCAGGTATGAAAACTATATCATGCTGTGTATTACCTCATTGACTTGACATTCAGGGCGGGCGGCATCTTGCCGGGGGCTGCACCGAGCGCCCGCACAAAAAAAATCGGAATGGTGACATTTGCGCGATCAGTTTTCTATCGCTCACTTGCACTTCACGTCGATGATATCATGTCACCGTGTGGGACTGTGGGTTAATTAACCTTGTCGGAGTGGGCGCCCTGATTCTAGTTTGTGAGCTAGGCAGGCTACTGCCTGGGAACGTCTCCCACACAGAAGTACGAGATGGGGAGGGGGGCGGGGGTAGGTTGACCTCAGGTCTCCCCACTGGAAGCCGGTTTTGGAAGCGGGGGAATCTATCAAATAGCGAACCTCTCTAACTTTGTACAGTACAAATGCAATTAGTAAAATCAGTCACACTAGGAAATGCTACCAAATAAACCACAATTCATTCATAATACTGTGAATATATAGTTTCACAGACATATTGTTGCATTTTTTTCTGGTTTGTGCGAAATTGTTAAGAATAATCTAAAACCAGTCTGCACACCACCAAGGTGAATTGGTTTAGTCTTGACTCTTGGTTGAAAATGTTGGGGGATGGGTAATGTATTGATGCTCGAGAGCCAAATCAACACAAAAAGTGTATATTTGTCTTTGTTACTTCTTTTTGATATTTCTTATTTCTTCTTATTTTGTATATATTTTTATATTTATATAGTTTTAAATGGTATCATTATTTATTTGTGTTGTTCCAAATGTCTGAATTAAAATTACAGTTAGTGCAGAATGGTGCTGAAGGGGGGGCACAAATTCAGCACAAATTCCCCCCAAAAAATATTTCAGTGAAAATTTGTGCAATCACATTGCATAATTTAACACACAACACAGGATAAATGTGACCAGGAAACACCACAAATTCCCCTTGACAAACGAGCCCATTATTATTGCAAAGTAGTCTACACAACCACTTACAACATAATGAAATATACAACATGTCTATCCCCTACATATTCAGAGAGAGAGAGAGAGGAAGAGAGAGCGATAGAGATCTAAAGCACAGGCACAACAGGTGGATTCAGGACCATGGTCGGCGCATTGGCCAGACACCAGCTCGGCACTGGATTAGAATATGCGCTAACCGTTTATTGCACAAATAAGCAAGGAAGAATAGAAAGCTCTGAAGGTGTTTTCATTAAGCCCAAAAGAGCACAATTTTTACCAAATGAAAACAGCAACTCACAATACAATACAAAGCCTTTAGGGCTATATCTTGAACTGTATGGCAGGTATGAAATAACTAGCACACTTGAATCAGCAAACACAAACGTCTACCAAGGCAGGCATGAAAACATGAAATCATCATAAATGGCCTAATATCGGGTATGAATTGTCACAACCTGATCTGTTTCACCTGTCCTTGTGCTTGTCTCCACTCCCTTCCAGGTGTCGCCCATCTTTCTCATTATCCCCTGTGTATTTATACCTGTGTTTTCTGTCTGTCTGTGCCAGTTCGTCTTGTTTGTCAAGTCAACCAGCGTGTTTCTCTCAGCTCCTCCTTTTCCAAAGTCTCTATTCTTTCTCGCCCTCCTGGTTTTGACCCTTGCCTGTCCTGCCTCTGAGCCCACCTGCCTGACCACTCTGCCTGCCCCTGACACTGAGGCCGCCTGCCTGACCACTCTACCTGACCCTGAGCCTGCCTGCCGTCCTGTACCTTTGCCTCCTCTGGATTACTGACCCCTGCCTGTCCTTGACATGTCTATTGCCTGCCCCTGTTGGAATATTAAACCATTGTCAATTCAACGTGTCTGCATCTGGGACTTACCTTGACACCTGATAGTAGGAACTGGTCATGACTGACCCAGCAGACCCGGGCCAGCTGCGCGACGCCATCTTCTCCCAGGGAGCCTCCATCAGTTTGCACGAAGAATTGCTTCGTGGCCTTATGGAGGGGTCCAAACGTTGGCTGAACGTCATGACCGGGCGTTGGATATTTTGCTGGAGCAATTCTGCGGGTTGTCTGGGAGGCAGCCTACCACGGTGGTAACCCCACAGCCCCTCTGTAACTCGACTGTGAGCAGCACCGTCTCATCAGTCACTCCACCTTCTCGGGAGCCCCGCTTGGATTTCTGCACGTTGGCAGCGGAGAGTGCTTGGAACCAGGAAGCGCTGTTCGATATGTTCCTACACGGCATCTCGGAGGAGTTACCTACGGATCTCGATTCCCTCATCGATTTGACCATCCAAATTGATGGGCGATTACGGGAATGACGGAGGGAGGGGAAATTCGATTAAGTTCGCTATTCCAGGGATTCCACCTTGCCTCCGAGTCATCCCGGAAGTCCCCGACGATCCCGTTGCCAAGAGAACCCGAGGCTTCCCGACCTCCCTCGAGAGTCGTTGAAGATGACCGAGTCACCACTTCCTGAGCCTATGCCACTAGGCAGAGCTGGGCTGTCGCCAGCGGAACGGCAATACAGGATCGACACGAAGAGTCTGTATTGCAGGACTTTGGGTCATTTTGTGGCCTCTTGTCCTTTAAAAGACCAGGCTCACCGTTAGGAACGAGTACTCTGGTGGGCCATATGAGGAACTTTTCTGCTTCCCTTGCACCCCTTTTCATGCCATTCTGCTGTGGGGAAACCAGTCTAAATCTCTCGGGGTCCTCATTGACCCGATGATAACTTTTTGGACGCTACCCTGGCTTCCTAGCTGAACATCCCCACTCAGCCCCTCTCCATTCCCATGGATGTTAGAGCGCTGGACGGGTGCTTTATAGGCCGTGTCACTCATAATACCACTCCCAGAAACCTACGGGTGTCAGGGAATCACAGCGAGACTATTCAATTTCTTCTCACCAAGTCTCCTCAGATTCCCATGGATTTGGGATTCTACTGGCTCCAGTGACACAATCCCCGCATCAACTGGTCTACTGGTGCCATCATGGGCTGGAGTCCGTTCTGCCACGCCCATTGTTTGAAGTCAGCGCAGCCCGCCCCGGGACGGCTTCCTGTGGGCTCGGAAGGTGCCCAGGACCTCTCCACCATCGCAGCGGAATTCCAAGGCCCAGGCCACGTTGCTTCTGCCACACCGACCCTATGAATGCGGGATTGACCTTCTCCCTAGCACCACACCGTCCCGGGGATGTCTGTACTCTCTGTCGGGACCAGATACTCCCTCTTCCTCTCCCGTAGGCGCAGGGTTCTTCTTCATGGAGAAGGACAAGACCCTGTGCCTGTGCATTGACTACCGGGGACTCAATGTTACCCACTACCACTCGTTTCCTCGGCCTTCGTGCTGCTCCAGGGTGCCACTGTGTTTTCCAAGCTGGATCTACGGAACGCCTACCACCTGGTGCGGACACTAGAGGGGGATGAGTGGAAGACTGTCTTCAACATGGCCAGCGGCCACTACGAGTATCTGGCCATGCTCTTTGGCCTCACCAACGCCCCTGCTGTGTTCCAGGCTCTGGTAAATGATGTTCACCGCGACAGAATCCCCAACTGTGTCTTTTTGAAAAGTTTACATAACTCATGACTAGCTAACTCTAGAATTGCAGGAGGGGGGGGTGGTACCATATGATTGCGAAACAACATTAGATCCCAGGAACCTCCTATGCATGGGTGGGCCAGTGTTCAATCTGGCAGGGCCTCTGCCCAGACTGGCCCTGCCCTGGCTTTGCCTCAGTGTCCTCAACACTGTCACAGTGATGCTCTTGTGGAGAGTCAAAGTCCAAATCCACCATCCATGATGTGGGTGGGTGTTTCATGACGGAGGGGATGACTGAGACAGGAATTGGTTATGATGCAAACCTGGACTTTGGGACACTGCCTGGTACACTATCTCCAACTGTGGGTGCAAGCAAACTCAGGGCAACTTGCAAATTATAGCAGGTTGACATGGGTCACATGACATGACCTACTGTACTGCAGGCTAGAAAAAAACATCCATATTGGTATTACCAAATGCAACATGGCCTAAATCCACTATTTGATTAAAATAATTGTGGCTATGCTGTGTGTTGACCTCCCATATTAATTCATGTCCTATAGCTTACGCTACTATAAGGCCAGCTATAAAACTGTTAGGTAATTCATAATTAGATGGTTAGTGGTAACATAGCCATAAGTGGGAGAATTAGGTCACATACAGGATCATCAGGCCACTATTAGGCCAGTTTACCAAACAGCGATCAGAGATGGCATATACTGTACATATACATAACTCAGAGGCTAGCTCGCTCTGTGCTGTAATGGTAGGTTCTTAGACTAGCGTTTGGCTCTTGGGTGTTAGAGCCTCACACTGTATTTTACATAACCCACAGAGCCTAAAATAAGACCTAGTTTGCTCTGTTGAGAGTGGGGACATTTTGTGTCATATTTTTGTGCCAGTCTGGGATGGAATGAAACAGGAGCCTCAAGCGAGAGATATGTATGTCTTGAACTTTTTTTCACAGGCTTTTAGAATTACAGTGTACCTCATTGTTTTCATTAGACTCAAATTCAAAGTTAAATAAATAAATAAATAAAAGACCATTGTCCGCAACTATACATGGCCTTCACAAAGGAGACAAAAGAAACCACCACTTACAGTGACGTCTTTACGCTTTAGAGACATTACCATCAGTCACCTGGCTGTATGTTTTACGTAGTTATGACAATGATTGGACTTTATAGGCTTACCCCTCATTCAAATCAGCAACTTTATCAACAAGCCAACACGATGGCTAGGATTACAGTATATGCCACCTGGTGGACAAAATAAAGAACATCTGTCATCTGTGGACCGTGTGAGAAACACTTCAGTAATATTTACAGTAAATCAGTGAGTAAGACGGCGTACGACACATAAACAGGTTGAACAGGGATGTTGATGAGTAGCTTGAATGCGGTCTCTTGGAGGTTGAAATCTCCTCCTTCAAACTGAAATAAATTGGCATCAGTTTTCATGAGTCACAACATGGACCTTAACCAGAACCACAGAGACTGAAATGTACCTCGTTAGGAACAGAACACTGTGTGTATGTGTGTGTGCGCGCGCGTGTGTGTGTGTGTGTGTGTGTGCGCGCAGACGTTCATCTGCTTTGTTTGTGTTCAGTTGTTTGTCACTTTGTAGCAATGTTTGGAGAGGAAGGACTGAGAACCTCTTCTGTTTTTCCTCTGGGTTAGAGGTATTTCTAACATGTCCATGAAATAGGTCACAGAGCTAGAAAATCACATGAGGGAGAAAGTCTGTACATAGTTCAATGTCAGAACATTGTGAACTGGCAGGGAAAACATACTGTGTTGGGGAGTAGTGAACTACATTTAGTTCAACTAGTTGAAACTGCATTTTGCAGTAGCTTGGTGGTAGTTGAACTTAATTTAAATATTGGTAGTGTATTGACTGCTTTTCACCATGTGGAGGTGTGCAACTTTAACTACTGGAACTACTACTAACTTCTTTTGCAAAAATAAAATGATAAATGGATGAAGTAGGCAAGAATTTCCTTTGTATTTCAACATCAGATCTGTCTAATTCTCACTTGAAACATAGTTTTGTGTTTAATACACTAAATTAGACATTCTGTTGTGACCCTCGAGTGATCTGCTGTTGCAATTTGTCATCTATGACATTTAGATATGATCATTTATCACAAAGTAGTTTGGATGTAGTGAAATGCTTTTTCAAAGTAACTTTTGTTAAGTAAAATACATTTTTGTTAAGGGTGGCTTAACTTCTTCCAGTGTGAAGTAATTGTTTGCTCAACACTACTAATGATTGACACAAACAATGAAATACAAACAGACAGAACAGGATAAATGCCTTGCTTGTCAAACCAATCATTGTCTAGGAATGAAGTCTCTCCCTGACATATCGCTCTTCCCCATGATAATCATCAATACAAAAAAATTATGTTCAAAGGGAATATTGTGCAAGCGAAATATTGGTATGTTTAGACGAGTGCCAGACAGACAGGGCCTGATAATCTGATCTGGGTCCTTGAGTTAGCCTTATCTCAAGGCCTGGCAGCTGACTGGGGGTATAGTCTGTCACAGCTGGAGTAGGGCTGGTTGAACTGAAGACACACACACACACACACACACATGGGGACACACATGGTGGGCACACACAGGCATACGGGCATACACACATTTGTGAGATAGTGATCCAAGAAGTAAATTGCTGGGTGGAATAATACCCATGACAGTTTCATATCCATGCCATGCCCTTGAGAATGTTATCACACCCATGATACACCAGTCAGCAACAGAGCCTTGTGGGAGGGAACAGTATCAGCAATGTGCGCATTAATAAAAGATATGAACCCAAACACAAATACAGTATAAGTGCAAAATATTATTATATATATATTTTTTAATTTAAACATCTAATCATGGAGTCAAAGGTAAAAAACAAAACAAATGAAGATTTCATTCCAAAACGCTATGTACCATTTTCAGAAATGTTGGTAAATTAGCTTTTATTGTTTAAAGAAATTATAAACTAGATTAGTGTGATTTTTCACTACCTAATCATGTCATGGGGTTGCTCAATGACAGACATTAATTTGTTTAAAATATATCTAATAACTTAATTTCAGAGAACGGGGCAATCTTTGTCCGGCAGGGAAATGTCATTTTTATAGTTGAAAAAAGGGAATTTTGTTTGAATATCTGATCTTAAAAATGACATTAAGTGGAATTTTAGTTAGGAGGTTGATCCTTTACGTTGTGTGGTAGCTGATACTTTGGTTTATAAACATTTATATTTCAAATGTTGTTAATATTAAGAAAAATATTTGTAAAAGCAAAAGTTGGGATTGTCCTGTCTTTCGAGAATCCCTGAGAGACAAATTCACCTTACTCTCAGATAAATGAGTAGTACTGCTAGGTTTTACACAGTCAAATGTAAAAAAAAAGAACTACATTTTTAATAAAGGACTGTATGAATGATACATTTGTGGCATCAATATTTAATATATATATTTTAAAAAGCATTCAATACCGTAATATAAGATATACATATTTTACATTTGAATAATTTAGTAGATGCTCTTATCCAGAGCAACTTACAGTAAAAGTGCCTTCATCTTAAGATGGCTAGGTGAGACAACCACACATCACAGTCAAATATACAGGATACAATAATTTCATTCCATGCTAAACAATGGATATATCGAGATTTGAAGAAAAAAAAACGCATTTTCATACACATACACTAAAATCTAAGAACAGCAATATCTTACACACACATGAAGGTACACATTAGCAAATTTATGATGAAAAACATTGGTAGATATAGAGTATTGGAAATAAACATTTCAAATGTATAAGAAAGTTGTGACATAATAGCAAAACTTCCACCTTGAAGTTGGTGGTTGAACAGTGTGTGTAAAGAAGACAATTTTGGCTATCTATGTATTTTGCTGAAATTATGTCCTTGTGTGTGGCTCCAACGCAAATCATGTGTATAACCTATATACAGCCTAAAGTTCAAAGTTTGGACACACCAACTCATTCAAGGGTTTTTCTTTATTTTTACTATTTTCTACATTGTAGAATAGTAGTGAAGACATCAAAACTATGAAATAACACGTATGGAATCATGTAGTAACCAAAAAAAGTGTTAATATATTTGAGATTCTTCAAAGTAGCCACCCTTTGCCTTGATGACAGCTTTGCACACTCTTGGCATTCTCTCAACCAGCTTAATGAGGTAGTCCCCTGAAATACACATCAATTAACAGGTGTGCCTTGTTAAAGTTAATTTGTGGAATTTCTTTCCTTCTTATTGTGTTTGAGCCAATCAGTTGTGTTGTGACAAGGTAGGGGTGGTATACAGAAGATAGCCCTATTTGGTAAAATACCAAGTCCATATTATGGCAAGAACAGCTCAAATAAGCAAAGAAAAACAACAATCCATCATTACTTTAAGATATGAAGGTCAGTCAATGCGGAAAATTTGAAGAACTTTGAAAGTTTCTTCAAGTGCAATCGCAAAAACCATCAAGAGCTATTATGAAACTGGCTCCCAAGAAGTCCGCCACAGGAAAGAAAGATCCAGAGTTACCTCTGCTGCGGAGGATAAGTTCATTAGAGTTAAGTGCACCTCAGATTGCAGCCAAAATAAATGATTCACAGAGTTCAAGTAACAGACACATCTCAACATCAAGTGTTCAGAGGTGAATCAGGCCTTCATGGTCAAATTGCCCACGAAGAAACCACTGCTAAAGGACATCAATCAGAAGAAGAGACTTGCTTAGGCCAAGAAACACAAGCAATTGACATTAGACTGGTGGAAATCTGTCTTTTGGTCTGATGAGTCCAAATTTGCGAGTTTTGGTTCCAACCTCTGTGTCTTTGATAGACGCAGAGTAGGTGAACGTATGATCTCCGCATGTGTGGTTCCCACCATGAAGCATGGAGGAGGAGGTGTGATGGTGTGGGGGTGCTTTGCTGGTGACACTGTCAGTGATTTATTTTGAATTCAAGGCACACTTAACCAGCATGGCTACAACAGCATTCTGCAACGATACACCATCCCATCTGGTTTGCGCTTAGTAGGACTATCATTTGTTTTTCAACAGAACTATGACCCAAAACACCTCCAGGCTGTGTAAGGGCTATTTGACCAAGTTGAGTGATGGAGTGCTGCATCAAATGACCTGGCCTCCACAATCACCCGACCTCAACCCAATTGAGATGGTTTTGGATGAGTTGGACAACAGAGTGAAGGAAAAGCAGCCAACAAGTGCTCAGGATATGTGTAAACTCCTTCAAGACTGTTGGAAAAGCATTCCTTATGAAGCTGGTTGAGAGAATGCCAAGAGTGTGCAAAGCTGTCATCAAGGCAAAGGGTGGCTACTTTGAAAAATCTCAAATATTAAATATATTTTGATTTGTTTAACACCTTTTTGGTTACTACATGATTCCATATGTGTTATTTCAGTAAAAAATAAAGAAAAACCCTGGAATGAGTAGGCGTTCTAAAAAATGTTGACTGGTACTGTATGTATAAAGTAAAGGGTTATATTACATTCCATAGTTTGATGGCTATTTTTGTTCCCCTTTCCCATTAGTTGAGAAGATGATCTTGCTCATATTTCTGATGTACTGGGACCCGTCCAGTGCTGAGATTTTAGGGCTGCTGAGCGGAATGAGGGCATTGTTGGTGTAGTATCTGAATGCAGGGTTCGATGACTGGATGGCATCCAGAAATACCTGTATTGAGAGGGGTCCAGCTATTAAATCTACTCAACAGTACTACTTACACTTCCATAGAAAATCTATAAATATCTAGTATCATATACATACATGCAGTATGCTCTGGAGACAGGGAGGAGCACCATAGAAGATCAGCTAAATAACTAATAGATGTCAAGTAAGCAGTACCTGTACCTTCACAATATCCTCTGTGTCCTGAGCTGCGTTCTGGAACACCATCCCACAGTGTTGCAGGTACGTGTCATAGAGGCTGCGTGTGTGGGCGTCGACCTGCTGCAGCGAAGAGTCCCCTGGCTCTGCCCTCTGCAGGTTGTCCAGGAAATCCGTGTTGACAGGGCCGCACTCAATAAGACTCACACTGCGTGATGGTGGATGGAGTCAATCAGTACCAACACAGTGCACATCCAAAATGAAACACTGACAAAGGGATACATGAGCTGAGGACCTCTGTCTGGACTCACTGGATGTTGAAGTGCTGCAGGAGAATGGCCAGACTCTCACAGGCACCCTCTACTGCAAACTTACTGGCACAGTACACCTCATTAAAGGGGAGTCCTACAATACAATAACACACAGAGATATGTGATTATCATGGCAATAAATACTAAACAAACCCCCAAATCTGACCTCAGAGCAGTGTCTAAATGCAATTTCATCCCACTCCCCCTCCTGTCACCCCAGCCCTGCTCTCTCTCTCTCTCTCACCCTGTAGCCCACCAATGCTGCCAGTGACCAGGATGCGTCCATGGCCCTGGGCCTTCATCCCTGGTAGGAAGGTCTGGATGGTGCTGATGGTGCCCAGGAGGTTGACCTCCAGGATCTGCCTCATGGTGGCCAGAGACTGGGCCTCCAGCGGCCCCATCAACCCCACACCAGCATTACACACTGCCAACATGAATACCACAGACAAACAGAAAGCCAGAGCACATGACATCCTGTATGCTGTACACATGTAAAGAAATTGTCGTTGATGTACAAATATGAAGGACATCTGTTCTTCTGTTTCGCGCACACAACCACACACACGCGATATAACACTATTCCTGTAAGTCATGACTCTGGTCATACCCAGAATGTTCACCCTCTTCTCCCTGACCCTGTCCCTGGCATCCAGAATGGACCGCTGGTCAGTGATGTCCATCTGGAGGATGTCCAGGGTGTCCTTGTGCAGGCCCTTCACACAGTCCAGCAGACGCTCCTTCTTGGCAAGATTCCTCATGGTGGCATAGACTAAACAGAGTTGATATCAGTGGTCAAGGATATCAGAGATTTCGCCATCAGAGATTTACCATTAAACATGTACGAAACAAAACGGATGAAATACAGAGCTTGACATTGACATTATATTGTCACCATAGTTTCAAAAACTAGAATTTTCTGTAATTAAATTGTGATGCAGGTAAACCAACCAAAACCTGTTTCTAATATGTGGATGCCATGTAGTAAACAGGCATAAAACTCAGAGACAGCTTACTGCTTCAAAGACCTTATGCAACAAGCACATCACGTATTGTGCCCACACTGTTTATTGCATGATCTTACGGCACTGAATAAAATAAACGCTTTCTGTACAGTGATGCCCTTGCAAGTCAGTCACTGCTTACCTTTGTATATTTTCGCTGGATCCGAGGCCAGCCGGACGGCCAGACTGAGGCCTATCCCCGAGGAGCATCCTGTGATCAGCACCACTGTCTGCTCCATTGTGCTGCTGGTCTACACGTCCTCTGGGTCAGGTAGCTAACAGAGAGATGAGGTCTGAGGGAAGGAGACGAGGAGATGCACGGAGCAGCTCTGTAGGGCTTGATGAGGGGTGTGAGATGAGATGGTATGGGAAGAGATACAGTTAGTGTTGTTTGTTGATGCTCAAAGTCATGTTTTCACTGTCATCCCTATCACAAGGTCCCTAGAATGTAAACATGCTCTCATTTCCCAGCCCAGGATGAAGTTTTGCTAGGCCAGGTGTTCCCACGAGGTCTGTCTGTGGCCATCAACCCATGACCCGAGCCCTTTCACTCCCTATTTGGTTCAAAACATTCTCTAAGACCTAAACCTCACCTGGAGTTGTGGAGCATTGAGCAAGTTGAGGAAGCTAAACGTCTAGGTATAACATTGGATGTTCACTTATCATGATCAAATCATATTGACAAAGTTGTTGTGAAGATGGGGAGGGGTATGTCTGTTCTTAACAGATGTTCTGCGTTTTTGACGTAAAAATCAACTGTACTAGTTGTTTGGGATCTGGTCTTGTCTTATCTTGTTTACTGTCCGGTAATATGGTCAAGTGCAGCAAAGGAAGACCTAGTAAAGCTGCAGCTGGCTCCCAACAGAACAGCAGTCCTTGTCCTTAACTGCACACACAGAACTAACATCAACAACATGCATTCCAGTCTTTCCTGGTTGAGGGTTGACGAGAGATTCACTGCTTCTCTTCTAGTTTTTATGAGAAATATTATTGTGATGAAAATTCCTGATTGTCTGCATAATCAAATAACATTCAGCTCAGACACCCATATGTCGCCCACAAGACATAACACCAGGGGTCTCTTCACAGTCCCCAAGTCCAAAATGAATTCACGGCAACGCACAGTACTATACAGAGCCATATGACCACATGGAACTCCCTTCCATCTCCAATTACTCAAGCAAACAACAAAATGACCTTAAAAAAACGGATTAAACAACATCTCATGGAACATCAGGGACTGTGAGGGGGCAGACACACGCGCGCGCACACACAGACACACTCTAACACACACATTATTTTCTAGTTGTATTGTTTGCATTCTTTTTGTTGTTGTATGGTGTGTATATAGTTGTATTTAAAATGTGTGTGACTGTCCTTGTCTATCAGTCTATCAGTGTTTTGTTACTTGTTTTGTGGGTTTTTTTGTGGACCCTAGGAAGAGTAGCCGCTGCTTCTGCAAAAGCTAATGGGGGATCCAAACAAACAAATAAAATAAATATGACACACCGGTAGAGACTGGAGCTTTGATTTTTTTCCTCATTGTCAGCCAAACTATCACATCATTTGAAAAAAACTCCCAAACCTGAGGAAAATGATCTGGAACAATAAAGATCCCTACAGCAGTTAGTTACTTTACCCAGGAGATGGAAGCACTGTCATTATCAATGTGTGCAGCACAGGAGCCCTAGCCAGTGGGCCCTCTGGTCAGTATCGGGTCACACTCAAACCCACACTGACCACACATTCTCCTAGAATACACAGTGGACCACTAACACTCCACCTAAAACAATAATGTTGAGAAAAGCCAGTGAAGAACACAAAAGGACCTTAGATAAAAGGAAGAATAGAGACATTTAGAGTATAATTAGTCTCTCGTTGGCTATACTGGCCAACTGACACCCACAATTACCAGAAATGCATTGGCTGAAATGACTACATAGCCAGTCATTTAAAGCCTGTAAACCCCTGGTAGGATAGTTATAAGGCTCGTAGTGAGTGTCATGTAGATGCTCTTTGTTTTGGAAAGCTGAAGGGTAGGCTGAAACATTGTTTCAAATCCATCCTATGAACTGTGCCATTTAAGTTCAGACCTCTAGCCATAGGAACTAAGTTATAGCACAAATGTTAATATATAGGCCTATGCATTCTCTTGCTGGAATAGATAGCAGAGGCCAGTGCTGAAACCTTGACATTTGACTTCTGAGAACTTGTGCCACAGGTTAGGAGAATTAGGTTAAGTTAAGGAAAAGTTAGTTCGGAAAAATTGAAAGTATGCATCTTAGAAATAGTTTTCACATACAAACATTATATGTCCAAACTCCAAATCATATTTTACCATTATTTAACTAGGCAAGTCAGTTAAGAACAAGTTCTTATTTTCAATGACAGCCTAGCAACAGTGGGGTAACTGTCTGTTCAGGGGCAGAATGACAGATTTGTACCTTGTCAGCTCAGGGGTTTGAACTTGCAACCTTCTGGTTACTAGACCAACACTCTAACTACTAGGCTACCCTGCCGCCTCACTGGGCTTCCAAATAATAACATGGTGTGGTAGAACATTTGTTTTTGTTGGAGAATTACTGCATGGCTCCAGAGTGGCGCACTGCAGCTCAGTGCTAGAGGCATCACTACAGACCCTGGTTTGATCCCGGGCGGTATCACAACTGTCCGTAATCGGGAGACCCATAGGGCGGCGCACAATTGGCCCAGCGTCGTCTGGGTTAGGGGAGGGTTTAGCCAGGGTAGGCCATTATTATAAAATAAGAATTTGTTCTTAACTGACTTGCCTAGTAGACTTGTTAGCGGCCATGAATTAATTCAAACTTGAGTTGGTTTTGGGGTGTGGTTTGATGTGGGTATCGCTTGTGTGTGTTCGCAGGTGGGAATTATTAAGACAAATTATTTCACCAATTAGCTTCAGCCGGCTGGTGTGCGACCTGTGGCAAAATGGTTTTCCCTTTGGATAGCCCATCTCTGGGGCTAGTTCGGGACGTCAATAAATGACACAATGTAAATTAGACAATGTTTTCATGTTGCACACCTTTTAGTCTTTTCATTAAATGCTTTCAATATTTGTATATGAATTTCTACAATTTAAAGTTGGTTTGAGGTTTTTAAGTCATTGAAATTTGGAGCTATTGGAAATTTTTAACATATTGTCTCATGTACATTGTGTAATTTACAGATGGTCCCTAACTAGCCCCATTGGGATATCCAAAGGTAACCCAAATTTACCACGGGCATGACGATTGGGTCGCATGCAGTTGCACTCCGAATTGATGATTGTATGTTGTGGGTAGGTTTGAAAAAACCCAACCTTCATGTACATTGTGTGCAGTCAGGAACACAAGTCTCACTAAACTCAGTTTTGGACGAGACTGATATAGTTTGAGGGTTCTTTCAATGGTGGATAGATGACTCTTTATGTGGATAGAAATAGGATGGAGAGTGATTACTCTTTTGTATATTTAATCATCAACTGACCATTGTTACAGCCACTGAGGTATAAAGAACTGGAGACTGCATCCCAAGATGTCCGACTGTTTTTTTTCAATATAACGTACGCACATTCGCATACTCTGATTCATGGACCGTCTATATACAGGTTGCATCCGGTTTACATGGTCCAACTTCCCATGCGCACAAGCACTTAGTGAGCACAGGGAACAGCACTAGCAGTGACGATGTCTTCACATCATCCAAAAACATTGTAGACATTGGATGAATATAAAATGTTAACATCTTTGGCTGCAGGTAATGAAGAAAAAAAACTGTTTCAGTCACAATTTAAATAATTCCGTGGATGTTTAGTGCACAAATGTGATGACTAAAGTGTCTTATTAGGAACTTCTCTATGTGTCGTCTATGGAAATTCTCTTTCTGGGCCGGGTGTCAGTTAACCTGCAATACCGAAAAAAGACTGTAGGAGCAGTCAACTGTGCTTCTAGAACCAGAACCCTGGTACCTTGCTTACAGCCTGAGCTGCGCTATGTCCTGTACTCTTTACAAGTAACAAACATCTGACCAATCAGAATATAACAAAGTAGAGGACAGGTAGGGGTAGGTAGGTAGGGGACAGAAAATCTATCATTCCTATTCCAAACAACTGATTCACCATATTTTAGAACTAGCAACAGTAGCTTAGAAAATAATTTTCATCATAAAATAATCCTACACTGATTTATGATCCTATTTACACATTGTAGTCAATTTTGACAGTAGAATACATGTTTCTGACTCATATCAATGCCACATATAGGCTGTTTTCTAAGTGAGAAGTTGTTTTTTAAGGCAGTTGTTGAATCATTTTGAGTATTCACAATAATCGTAGGCCTATTATTTTAATTTACTATGTGCCTGTGTCAGGTCACCTGACATTTGAGTTTGTCCTACATTTCCATTTGGAGTCAGAAGCGCATGGGAAAAAGTGATATAGGTCAGTATTAAATATGGTATTCAGATCAGTGGCGCCTGGCCGAGTAATAATTTAACATAAGTGCACTATTATTATTCAATGCAAATAAACCAGGGGCTCAATCCATCACGCAAATATTCACGTGGTGGTGACGGTGACCTCATCCCCAATGGCCGTCTCCAGTCAACTCCTCTGGGTAAAAGAGAAATGGGGTTTGTTCATCTGCCAAGAAGGCGTCTGTCCAGACAGCCCTTGATTTCCTCCGATATAGATCTCTTCCCCCCACGGCCATAGCAAATTAAAGGGCGCTCACAAGCCCGCGCTCGACCACTCTATCACTCAGCAGCGCTCCCTAAAGCCCCAAGTGGCCGTCGATTAAAACGCATTCATTTTAGCGCGGATATTTGGTGATTGGATCTGCGTGCCAAGTGCATTAATCTCCACCTGTCAGAAAAGTGTACAGTACAGGCCATGTCTCCAGAGATGGGCAGTATTTCTGCTGCATATATTTGAAATATGTATTTCAATTACTTCTGAGAATTTTGTCAGTATCACACTGGGCTGAACTACACTCCAATGTATTTTGTAACAAGATATTTGAGAGCTGTAATTCCTATTTTCATAACACCAAATACTTTTCTATACCATTTTTTTATAGTGGTTCACCATTTTGTGGCCCCCTTTCACCCTGAATTGGTATCAGAAATTTGATGACACTATTGTTTTGTTGATAACAGCGTCTGCCAAATTAACTAAATATAAATGTGTATGCAAAAATGTACAATTGCAAAGCATGCTGAGTATTATTCTAATGAGCTCTGCCCTGAAACAATGAAACAAGGTTTTGTCTAGAAGGGATACAGTTCATCAAAATTGACTTTTCGTACCAGGTTTAGGAGAATTTACGCAGCAGGTTAGGAGAATTATGTTAAATTGTATCCCATCTAGACATGACCCTGAAACAAGGCCAACAATAATACCCAGTGTCCAGAGTGACCTATAGTCAATGCATTCACCTAAGGTAGATAAACAACACATATCACTGTCATAGCAAGGAACCTGTCACGACCGTCAAATGAAGAGGACCAAGGTGCAGCGTTGTGAGCATACATTTTCCTTTTTATTAAGAATGTCACCAACAAAAACAATAAAAACTGACCATGAAGCTCACAGGGCTATGATGCTTCAAACAAAGTTAACTACCCACAACAAAAGGAAGGGAAAAAGGGCTACCCAAGTATGGTTCCCAATCAGAGACAACGACAGACAGCTGTCCCTGATTGAGAACCATACCCGGCCAAAACATAGAAACACAAAATCATAGAAAACAAAACATAGAATGCCCACCCCAAATCACACCCTGACCAAACCAAATAGAGACATAAAAAGGCTCTCTAAGGTCAGGGCGTGACAGAACCGTTACTGAGAATGGTGTTACTGTTCGAGCCGGCTACTTGCAAATCTATTGCTGTATTTTAACATACAAAATACGTGCATTTTAAATATATTTCAAAATAGTTTATATGTAGTTTATTTTGGTACGTTGAACTTTATGGTATTTTGTCATTTTTGCCCATCCCTGTTTGTCTGCCAGCAACAAGAGGGCCCCAGTGATACAGAGAGTCTATTATTAGGCTGCTATGCTGTTCTGTGCATGCTTTGTGGTGTAGAGTGAGTCCTAAGGTTTGTAGGCCTAATGGATACATCAGGTCATGCATAGTGTGTAGTGTGTGTTTAGAAAGACCTCCCATGGAGTGCTTGCATAGTGGTGTTTGTGTCCCAATTACTGAACAAACACACAGTGTGATTTGCCCTTGACACTGTCACAGGCTTTCTCTTCACCTTCTTGAGAGAAGCCTGGGAGCCAAGACTAGGTTTGCCCTAAGTTCAGTATTGTCTGTCTCTGTGTGTATTATGTCTGCGTGTCCTACCATAGACTTTATAAATACTCACTAGGTGGTGATAAAGCCTCAGTTTCCAATACAGTATTAATTGTCTTTCACTGGATAGACCTACCTGGTTGCCCCATTTTCAAGAATGACATTTTTTGTGTGAATATGATCCATGTTTGTGGATGACTGATTGTAGATTAGATTGCACTGTGTCATTTGTAAGGATTTGTTTTCCATATAGTCAGAATCAGATGATGCTACAGCCCGGTGCTTCTGTACGTGTCCTCTCCCCCTGCCCACAGCGGGTTCAGGAGGGTATGTAGGTCTGGAAAATTCCCCTTCCTTGGCCCACCTCCAAAACCAGACACAACACAAAATACACACCTCCTTCAGGAGGCCCTTTGGGCTACTTAGAGACAGAACGGTTTCCCCATGTGTTAGGCTCTGTGTATGGGTGTTTCTCCCAGTAGAAATGTGAGTGATTTTGGAGGATGTTTTGGAGATGAACAATAAATGTCTGTCTGGCACACTGAGGAAAGAGTCACTGTCATTGGTCTATGAGCAGTATAGAGATGGGCTAAGCCACATAGAGTTTGGCTAATCAAACGAAGCTGAAAGCATTGAATATGTAGACTAAAGTGAAAAGTCTACATTTAAAGACAGCAGCACACGCTCAATAGGATGTCCCATGTGAGAAAGATGAGCAGAAGTGAAACAACTGCAGACGTGTTGTGGTGACTGAGGTTGAACTGAAATGTCACGTTACCAAACCTTTATAGATAGCAGTGAGAGTCTGATTCTCATTTGCACGCTCACAGTGAGAGGTTTCTGAAGGTGAGACTGAACAAACATTCAACTAATTCGAAATGTGAAATGGTCTAACTGTGAGGAAGTCCTCATGCTATATCAATTCTCATTGCATCATCTCTCATCCTAATCCTTTATATCTTTAAGGTCCAAATACCTTCACAGTATGCTGCACTGTTATTTACCTTTATTTAACTAGGCAATTCAGTTAAAAACAAATTCTTATTTTCAATGACAGATGTTTCTCTTGTCAGCTTGGGGATTTGATCTTGCAACCTTTCGGTTACAAGTCCAACGCTCTAACCACTAGGCTACCTGCCTCCCCTATCAGTATGACTTTTATAACACTCTTATAACATACAGTCTTCCCTGCTAACTTTACCAACGGCCCAAACCTCTTGCTTACATGCGTAAAACCAAAACCTGCTCTGCTGTCATCAACAGCATGTTCCTCATTTCTCAGCTCAGATGAGGGTGACATTGTGGCTGTTTATCTTGCCCGTGATTGGCTGATAGTGGCCGTGCAGGTGGCTTTGTGTCACCTGGGCAGTGTTAGAGGAAGGAGATAGGGGCTTGTTTAGTAAGGGTTTCACTTTGAGATAATGCCTCTGTTTGATTCCAGTGTGATCACCTGATAGGATGATTATATCCACAACTAAATCTCTTTCCTAAACAATGAAGATGCTGGTGGCACCACTGACCATAAGTTTAAGAACAACAACAATCAAGAAAGTGTTGAATTCTTTTGGTACTGAACAGAAGCTAACTGTGTGATAGTAAAAAATAAATGAAACATATGTTTTATTGCAACGTGCAGTGAAATGTGTTGTTTTACAGGGTCAGCCATAGTAGTACACCACCTCTGGAGCAAATTAGGGTTAAGTGCCTCACTCAAGAGTACATCGACAGATTTTTAACCTTGTCGCATTGAGTATTCAAACCAGAGACCTTTCGGTTACTGGCCGAACATTCTAACTGCTAGGCTAGTCATTCGATCTCTAAAACATTTGTAAAAATATGACCTTGATTTTCCTCTGATTATGACAAGGTAATAGGCACAGTGTGGTACAGTACAGACATCAAACATTATGTTTTGAGTTTAGATAAACAACATACAACCTATATCAATATGAAGATTTTAGAATTAAGAATTCATCCCCGTATGATGCATTTTGCATCACATCATGCTGCGTTTTGCAGCATATGGGTATGATTTCTGTATTTTGAAAATGACATATCTTGAAAACTTGATTGATGACAAGCTAAACGCGCTGGGACAATGTCAACAATGGACTAATGAAACAAATATCAAAATATAGTTTTGGGGTGGAATTTTCCGCTAACTTTTGTTCATTTTTGTAACAAGAAAATGACCTCGGATTTGTCTCATCCGGTTGAGACGTTATCCTCTTGTGATGTTTACTGAAACTGACAGACAGAGGAGGGCATGCAGGTTACCTTTTGTCTCTGGTATCGTAAATAAAGTTATCTGACCATGCTGGACCAGCATACACACATAAAAAAGGTTCTTTACTGTTGTGATGGTTGTGAAGACTCATCCTGTTCTTTCATTCTCTACCATGTTTTCCTTTTATGGCATTAAATACTACACTGTTAAACAGTTCCTGTAATTGAACGGTACACTACAGGCTACTGGTTGCAGTGAAAGTAAGGTAAACAACAAGTTGCAGCATTTGTACAGCTGACTGAAGGTATTATTGCTGTAAAAGGATAGCATGCTGCTGAATGCTGGTTACTTGAGACTATACATTTCTCGGGACTTGAACTCAGAACTGTTGGTTGCTAGTGACCTGAATGTCCCGCGATGCCAGCAGGTCTGCGGGTATGGTAGAGATTGTACACAGATTTAATGGCATGATTACAGTTCTGCACTTCGCTAAAAGTTGCCCAGATTCAAGTAAAAAAATATCTGATTATTGGACAACAACGTAAAAAGAAAAGCAGTCCTCGGGGACACTTGATGTAAAGCTTTTGGGTGGAAGTTTCAAGTTTGAAACTGTATTCGCCACCCGCATAGGATACAGGTGAAAAACAGTACTGTGAAACTCTTACCTTGAGATCCCTTTCCCAACAATGTAGTGATAATACTAATAGTATAGATAATAATACAAAATGTAATACAAAATAAAATTCAAATAAAAAACACAAGAACTATGATGTGAATAAGAAACACAAGAATGCAAGTATATACAGGTCACTGCCAGTACCTTATTCCATGTCCAGGGGTACGGGAGCGGTTGAGGTGGGTTTATACATAAAAAGTGACTGGTCGTAGGATATACATGTAAACAGGGCTGAAAAGTGACTGGTAGCAGGAATATATAAACACTTTTCGTAATATACTAATGGTAATATATACATGTAAACAGGAGTAATAGTGACCAGTAGCAGGATAAGTAGCTGAATACTAATGGAAATCAATAATCAATGGACAGCAGAGTACTGGAGTAATACATCTAATCAATAATCATTTTAGCAGCAGTGTATGTTGTGTCTGAGTGGGTAGAGACCAGTGGATGGTGCATTAATGTTTCAGCAGTGCCACCAGGTACATTTTTATTACCCAGAACATATATCCACACACTCTCAAAATTAGGGTATGGTTAGGGTACAGTGTGGTTCCCTGGGGTACAAAAAGGTCAAAGGTAAACAAAGTACCCTCAAAGGTACACATAGGAACTCACATGATACTGGTCGGTTCCTTTTAGGGTACATGTGCAGATAATCTAGTATAACGGTCAATTTTTCTCCCCAATATTTTGAATATAAGGTACAATCATCACTGTGCTTTGAAATGTAGGTGGGGCCAATGTACTGGTTTGGTTTATTGGCATATTTGGGGGCATGGTCTAATATATCTGTATCTGTGCCAACCGTCAGTGGAAGTGTGTGTACCAAACTTGTATTCCATCCATAAATACAAATACAATTGTTAAATTACGAGCCTAGTTGGTTTTGCTACGGAAAAAGCCAGGGGTCTTTCCACTAGCCATGATTGGCTGAGATAATGGATAGGCTGGACATGCCAGGAGATGAGTTTGGATTGGTCTGCCATGTAGCATAATTCAATCTATAACATGTGTTGACAGGCCTTTCTACCATGCCGTTTTTGAAAGATATAACGTTAGCCATTGAAAACTACAAAAGTTTTGCTACTTTCTTAACACCATTGATGGCCTGAATTTAGCAGGCGCTATCGACATTTCAGTTGTAAAAAGTGATGGGCTACCTTGTGCACATATCACGGTCAGTGTGAACTGGAGTGACTTGACACAACACTGGCCAAACAAGATGTAGCTACAAACAACACAAAGTTCAACGGTTCCAGTCTTCCATGAAGTGTTCATCCATGTATACAGATAAGATTCTAGCTACATTTTTAGATATACGTTTAAAATGTTGTCAGAAAGTTGTTTTTATTGCACATTAAAGCATACTTTTAGTTAGCTACCTGCAGATTCATACTACATACTAAAGAAGAGCCAGAAGGCGTACCAAAACATTCAAGGGCCATTTTCGCAAAAGTGGGGTTACAAGTTTAACTTTCAAAGCAGAATTACTTTCCCACTGTTTATCAACTGCAGTGTATGATACACAATTTTCTAGCACTGAGTCTCTACTTTTATCCAATGTAAAAAACACAATTTCAAATTTTGCTACATAAGCCTGAATAGAGGCGGTCGGTCACATATTGTACATTTTGGTGTGATATACGGTAAAAATGAAAGGTATTTCTCCATTCTGTGAAACTCATCAGGTCTGCAGGGACAGTGGTGGGAGATTTAAAGAAATCCCCCCTTTGAGAGAATTTTATCCAAAATGATAAAAACCAAGGAGCTATAACTTTATATGCCTGCTTAATGCTTCTAAACCACAAAAAGATGGGAAATGTGAAGAGTAGGAATAGTTCCATTCTTTCTACCATGGAGTAGATGGCAGGTTTACAGAGGCAGAGAGAGAAGAAAGAGCCTGAGAAATGCACAGCACATTTTTCACAAGCTGGCACGGAGGGAGCAGCTTTCACTCCTCTCTGGTAAAGTCATCAAGGCCCAAACACAAGAGGAAGGGTGGAAAGAATGGATCGCTCTGAGCTAACAGACTCACTTCGAAGCACAATCAGCACTTTTATACTGTGCACTTTTCACATTAGATGAAATGGAATTAGTTTAGTTCACATATTTTCTAAATTACTCACTTGACAAAACAATAAAAATGGTTGAGGGAGCATGCCATACTGAAGTGATAATGCATGATAATAAATACGTAATGAAATATGTTTTCAGAACATTGATAATCTTATTGGTATTTGAAGCCGTGCCGTGGCACCGCTAATATCAATAATCTGAGAACTGGACAAATAAATGATAAATTGTACAGCTCAAATTGTACTGCATTTCCAGGAAAAACATATTCGACATTCAATGGCTCCAGCAATAATCTCCAGGGAAGCCACAGGCCAATCATATGCCACAGGATAAAGTTAAAGGTCACTCAGATCCTGTCACGGCCATGGAGCAGAGGGTCATATATTATGAATGTGTCCTTTCCCAGGGAGCCTTGGTGCAGGTCTGCAGAGTGATGTATTGGACAATGGTGGGTATGGAAGTGTCCTTTACGGGACCAGAGTCTCAGTGCGTCAGTTTTAACAGCAACCGGCAGTTTGGCATTCCACTAGTCCAGTTTCTGTTTCAAGTCCCAGCATTCCACTAGTCCAGTTTCTGTTTCGAGTCCCAGCTTTCCACTAGTCCAGTTTCTGTTTCGAGTCCCAGCATTCCACTAGTCCAGTTTCTGTTTCGAGTTCCAGCCTTCCACTAGTCCAGTTTCTGTTTCGAGTCCCAGCATTCCACTAGTCCAGTTTCTGTTTCGAGTCCCAGCATTCCACTAGTCCAGTTTCTGTTTCGAGTCCCGGCATTCCACTAGTCCAGTTTCTGTTTCGAGTCCCAGCATTCCACTAGTCCAGTTTCTATTTCGAGTCCCCGCATTCCACTAGTCCAGTTTCTGTTTCGAGTCCCAGCATTCCACTAGTCCAGTTTCTGTTTCGAGTCCCAGCTTTCCACTAGTCCAGTTTTTGTTTCGAGTCCCAGCATTCCACTAGTCCAGTTTCTGTTTTGAGTCCCAGCATTCCACTAGTCCAGTTTCTGTTTAGAGTCCCAGCATTCCACTAGTCCAGTTTCTGTTTCGAGTCCCAGCATTCCAGGAAATGCCGGGGATTGTGTCGTGAGAAATTTCCCCCATCTACTTGAATAGACGGCCGGCCATTCTTTATTTTCAGTTATGTTGGGGACATCCTGTTCCCGGCTTCTCTTTTAGTCCGGCAGCTCTTGAGTTTGCTCTAGGCCCAGGGCAAGTCTGTTTTCATCCCTGAGGTCTTGGCTGTTGTCTACGTCATGGTCGGGGTCAGTGGAGGACAGAGCTAGTGGGGATACGTGACCAGGCTATGCAGCTGAAGCATCATGGTGGCTTTTCTGATGAATGAGTCCGTCAGATTGACAGGCATAAAAAATACATGTCAGAATGAACAGGGCTAATACGTATCTTCCCTGTTCAGTCATTACAGTGAGATCTGTCATGCTGGATGTTGTACATGGGAACGGCAAGCCATTTGACTTTCTGCATAGATTCATCACATCATTAAATCACAGGTCAGATCAGATAAACCCCATACTTTTAACATAAGTTTACAAGTATGACATAATTCAAACCATTGTTGTTTGAGTGCATGAGACATGTACGTCGACCGTGAAAACAAGTTAGCAATAAGAGGACCCTGGCTCCATACTCAGAAGGTAATTGGAACATTTGATGTACAGTATCACAAATAGTATCCCAAATAGTGTGCCAGTAAACTAAATGCCAGAGCGCTTTATCTTCTCCTCTCTGGCACAGTGTACCTAGCCCCAGGTGCTGCTGGGAGAGACTGCTAGGGAGAGCTCTGCCTGCTCACCTGTGATGAGGGAAGCTATAGTGACAGGGGGAACGCAGGCACAGCAGGTGAGTCAACCATACAGATATGCACCTAATTGTTCCCTGCAGTTTAACCAGACACATTTCCACCCCACTGCACAGCGCTCAGATAGGTTCACACACACACACTCCCTCAACCAGTGCTTTCTCAACCTGCTACAGCCTCCTCCTGTCTCTATTCTTGTTCTCTCTCTTTATTTTCATCTTTCTCTTCCTATAGTACTGTATATGTCCTTCTGGAAATGTATTTGATCCTTCCTCCGTTCCCTCTCTCGCTCCCACACACTCACTATCGATCTCTCCATCTCTCACTCTGACACACTCCATCTCTCGATCCGCCCCCTCATTGTTTCAGTATAGCTGCTTGCTGCCTGGCATGATTGTCTGTGCTCTCTCATCCATAGAAAGAGCTGATGAGCTGTGTGGACCAGTGCACAGTGGAGTGCTCTTTCACCACCCTCTGTCCCTCTCTGTTTTCAGCTGACTCAGTGTGTTGGCATGGTGAAGTGGGTTGTGGAGGTGGTTGCGACTGTCTGAAGGACAACAGAGTGCCTGTAGAGGTAAAGGTAACATGGGCCCTGACACACACAAACACATTACTTTTGCACGTTTTGGCAAAACGTGTCTCTGCCTTCTCTTGTCTGAGGCTCTTTCCTGTGTTCTCTCTCGTTGAGTTGCAACACTTTGTGTGCTGGTTGCTAAGACCCACTTCCTCAGCCACTCTAACACAGGACACAGAACAGAAAACAAACACCACATCATTCTACAATGAAATTTGCTTGTGATTGGGCTTTGGCTCTGCACAATACTACAATACTACAATACTACAATACTACAATACTACAATACTACAACACTACAATTTGTCAGGTTTTCCCACCGTTGCTTTTTTTAAAACAAGATCAGCTTCTAAAACCATATCTCTCTGTTACTTTTGTCTTTCGTGAGTTACAGAGATTTTTTTGCATCCTCTTGTTTTGTTGCTTCTTTTTTTATTTTTGTTAAACATATATGTTATCTTTATTACACATTTCAAAATCTATTCAAATCTGATTGGTCACATGCGCAGAACACGACAGGTGTAGACTTTACAGTGAAAAAGCCTGTTCCCAACTTAAAAAGTACACCTAAATACAGTATCTCTTTGGTACTATTTTCAATTGACAAAGTACAACACACAAAATCACACAAGTTACTTTTTCACCAAACCTAATCAGTGTTTCATCTAGAAATACCTTTCATATAGTCATTGCCTTTCCCAATGCAATGCTCACAATACTTTTCACCAGATTCTCTTCTCATTTAATTACATATGACCATGACTTAATCCAACTGCGCTTAATGGGTTAACTGAGGCCTTACCATGACAGAGGCTGACAGATTAGTTTACCCCAATCTGAAAAAAATCAACTGTCAATTAGATCATGAGAACATTTAGCCACTTAAACCGGTTAGCTCTTCAGGATATACACTATTCTTTACCATTACATTTACAGTAAATTACATATTGTAATGTCAAACATGTTACAGTATTCTTACAGCATGATCTGTTGACAGTATACTCTGTCCTACTCTCAGAATTGACAGAAGACCCCATGGTGGTGGCCATGGCCGTGTGGTGACCAACCAGAAGGAGTGGACAGTGGTGGAAATGGTGAGGGCCAGGAATGACATACGGCTGTCTGAAATAAAGCAGGACATTGAGTAGAACGATGACACCTTTGTCAATGTAGCATCCTTCAGCCTACTAACCACAAGTATATACACTATTTGTTGATGAAGTGGGCTTCAACCTGGCCAAAACTCCACGCCGTGGGCGGAACCTCATCGGCTAACAGGCTATCGTCCAAGTACCTGGACAACGTGGCGGAAACATATACATGTATGCAGCTGTCTCTGAAAATGGTCTGGTAGGACGTTGGATCCGACAACGCTGCACACCTAATTGTTTTTTCTCAATTAAATTAAGCAGGCCTGCAAAGGTGAATGGGTCATCTATGTCATTGTGTGGGACAATGTCAGGTTCCACCTTGCATAGGTGGTTCAGACATGTATTCGGGCCCATCCCAGATTCATGACCCTATACCTGCCCCCATACTCTCCTTTCCTCAACCCTATTGAGGACTTATTTTCAGCATGGAGGTGGAAGGTGTACGATCCCCATCCTCATGAGCGTGCCACCCTCCTTCTGGCCATGGATGAGGCATTCAACAACATCAATGCAGACCAATGTCAAGCTTGGATTCGCCATGCCAAAAGGTTTTTACCGCAGTGCATGAACAATGAGAACATTCATTGTGATGTGGATGAGACAGGCTTGATGCAAATGAATTTGTGCTGAACGTTATGTTTTATTTTCAATCATTTCATTTGTTTTATTACATTTCTTAAATTTTATTACAGACAGTACACCTATGTTGCAATTATATATATTTTTTAATTGGGGCATGAATGATTGTTGAGGATGTCTTCATTGATCACACTTTTGATTACACATTGGATAGATATTATAGAAATGATAGATTTACTGTACATTTTTCAGGGTAATGTAAGTGTATTGCCTAATGTGAAAACGGTGTATTCTACTGTAATGTACAGTACTGTAGCATGTTACTTTGAGCAGCAGTACTTACAAGGGCAATTTGAAACATACTGTATCTTGCGTTGCTTGCGATTGGATTAACTGGTAGTTAAAACAACTAAACTGGAAATATATTATTTTGTGTTTTGGTGTGTGTGTGTGTGTGTGTGTGTTGGAGTGTCAGTGTAGTTTGTGTGAGTGTGTGGGTAGAGTCAAGTAAGTGTGCATATAGCCAGTGCATGAAAGTCAGTGCAAAAAATGACAATAAAGATTGAATAGTAAAGTGGGTCAATGTAAATAGTCCATTTGATAAGCTGTTCGGCAGTCTGATGGCTTGGGGGTAGAAGCTGTTCAGGAGCCCTTTGATGTCAGAAAGAACAGCCTATGACATGGGTGGCTGGAGTCTTTGTCAATTATTTGGGCTTTCCTCTGAAATCGCCTGGTAAAGAGGTCCTGGATGGCAGGCAGTTCGGCCCCAGTGATGTACTGGGCTGTACACACTACTCTCTGTATCTCCTTGTGGCCGGATGCCGAGCAGTTGCCATACCAGGCGGTGATGCAGCCAGTCAAGATTCTCTCAATGGTGTAGCTGTAGCTGTTTGTACTTTTTGAGTATCTGAGGGCCCATGCCAAATCTTTTCATCCTCCTGAGGGGGAAGAGGTGTTGTCGTGCCCTCTTCATGACTGTGTTGGTGTGTTCGGACCATGATACCCCGTTGATGTGAATGGGGGCATGTTTGGTCTTCCATTTTCTGTAGTCCACGATAAGTGCCTTTATCTTGCACACGTTGAGGGAGAGGTTGTTGTCCTGGCACCTTGCTGCCAGGTCTCTGGCCTCCTCCTTATAGGCTGTCTCATTGTCATCGGCCGCACAGTCGTAGGTGAATAGGGAGTACAGGAGGGAACTGAGCACCCACCACTGAGGGGCCCCCATGTTGAAGGTCAGTGTGGCGGATGTGTTGTTGCCTACTCTCACCACCTGCAGGCACTCCAGGTGGTGAAGTTATACTTCCACGTCAGGATGTCCAAGATCCAGTTGCAGAAGGAGGTGTTCAGTCACAGGATCCTTATTTTAGTGATGAGCTAGGAAGGCACTACGGTATTGAACGTTGAGCTCTAGTCAATGAATAGCATTCTCACGTAGGTGTTCCTTTTGTCCAGGTGGGAAAGGGCAGTGTAGAGTGCAATAGAGATTGCGTCATCTGTGGATCTGTTGTGGCGGTCTGTGAATTAGAGTGGGTCCAGTGTTTCTGGGATGATGGTGTTGATGTGAGTCATGACCAGCCTTTCAAAGCATTTCATGGCTACAGATGTGATTGCGACAGGGAGGTAGTCATTTAAACGGGTTACCTTGGCGTTTTTGGGCACAATCTGTCTGGCCCTGCGGCATTGTGATTGTTAATCTGTTTAAAGGTCTTACCCACATCAGCTACAGAGAGCATGATTGTACAGTCGTCCAGAACAGCTGGTGCTCTTCTATGCTCGCTTGACTCAAAGCGAGGATAGAAGGCATTTAGCTCATCTGGTAGGCTTGCGTCACTGGGCAGCTCTCGGCCGGGTTTCCCTTTATAATCTGTAATAGTTTGAAAGCTCTGCCACGACTATCAAAGCCGGTGTAGTAGAATTTATACTTAGTCTTGTATTGACACTTTGCCTGTTTGGTGGTTCATCAGAGGGCATAGCAGGGCTTCTTATAAACATCCTGCTTAGTGTCCTTTTCCTTGAAAGCGGCAGCTTTATCCTTTAGCTCAATGTGGACGTTGCCTGTAATCCATGGCTTCTGGTTGGGATATGTCCGCATGGTAAATGTGGGGACATTGTCGTCAATGCACTTATTTTTGTTACTGGTACTTCCTGTTAACATTTTTGCTTGTAAACAGGAATCAGGAGGATAGCGTTATGGTCAGATTTGTATGCTTTGTATGCGTCTCTGTGTGTGGAGGAAAGATGATCTAGAGTTGTTCCTCTCTAGTTGCACAGGTTACATACTGGTACAAATGAGATTAAACACATTTTAGTTTTCCTGCAATAAAATCACTGGCCACTAGGAGCGCAGCCTCTGGATGGACATTTTCTTGTTTGCTTATGGCCCTATGCAGCTCGTTGAGTGCGGTCTTAGTACCAGCATCGGTTTGAGTTGGTAAATAGACAGCTACGAAATATACAGATGAAAACTCTCTCTGTAAATAGTATGGTCTACAGCTTATCATGAGGTATTCTAACTCAGGTGAGCAGAAACTTGAGACTTCCTTAATATTAGAGCTGTTGTAGAAAAAGACACACCTCCCCCCGATCTTACTGGACTCTGCCATTCTGTCCTGCAGATGCATAGAAAAACAGCTAGATGTACATTATCCACGCCCTTGTTCAGCCATTACTCTGAGGATCTGAAGAGAAGAATGGGAGAAACTCCAAAAATACAGGTGTGTAGCATCATACCCAAGAGGACTTGAGGCTGTAATTGCTGCCAAAGGCGCTTCAACAAAGTACTGAATAAAGGGTCTGAATACTTATGTAAATGTGATATTTAAAAAACTGTTTTTGCATTATGGGGGGGGAAAAAAAACTTAATCAATTTTAGAATAAGGCTGTAACAAAATGTGGAAAAAGTCAAGGGGTCTGAATACTTTCGCATGCCCTGTATATGTTTTTTGGGGGGTTGGTTATATTTCGCTGGTTGTTTGGGATCAAAGAGAGGTGATTAAACCAGACTATACATTTGTTATCCTTTTTTGTTAATTCAGTAATTACTATGATTTAAAAAATGCCCAAAAAGATTTTGAAAACCTCATGTGAAATTGTTGGATAACAAAGATATGATACATTAATTTAAATTTGAAACACAGAATATACAGTATGTCAACTGAAAATACTAACGAAAACTGACCTGTGGAAAATTATGAAGTCCAGAATATTTTAAACTTTTTTAAATCAAGTGCCAGTATTAAGATGAACCACAAAATAATAGATAGGCCTATATAGAGATATTTAAATGATATCTTAAATATCTCGTCTTAGATTAGGCACATTGTCCGTAGTTTGCAGTAAATAAGTTAGCTTTCCTTACTTGTTTTTCCTCCTTTTCTTCTTCTCTCTTCCTTCCTCTCCCAGAGAAACCCCCTGTCTTTTCAGACCTTCCGTGATGATGGGAGTGCTCGTGGTTGGGCCATCATTGGGAGGTAGGGGTGGAGGGGAAGTGGGGAGGAAAAGAGGGAGGGATGGGAAGAGGGACAGGGATAGGGACTTTACTGGTTCTATGTCTTTCTTCTTCCGCTGTCTTGGCTCTCTTCTGGGCTCTGTCACAGCTCCTGGACCAGCAGCTGTGATTGCACACACTGCCAAAGCGTGAGCGGTAGTCTTGCTGACTGTCTGGGGGGCCGGGTCAGATGCCGGGGGTTCACTTTCTCTCTCTCCCTCCTTGTCAGGCCTGGGATTAGAGGCTGCAACTGTTCTTACCAATGTCCAGGCAACTGGACATTGGAAGTTGGTGTGACCTTCACCTCCACACAGGCTGCACATGTCTTCTTCAGTACAGCATTTTGCTTTATGGCCCAGGCCAGCACATTTCCAACATTTAACATTAGGACAATCTCTAGACTCTGACATTGCCAAAACTGGCATTTCAGGTATTTTTCTAGAGAGGGTGCTCCACCCAGAGCTTGTTATTGAAGGGAGGATTTGCACTGATTGGCTGCCAGCCACACTCTAAGTATATTGTTACCTGAGCAACCTAACTACAATAACACACATATGAACACATTACGTAAGGGCAGTGGTGGAAAAAGTATCACATTTACATACTTGAGTAAAAGTAAAGATACATTAAAAGAAAATGACTCAAGTAAAAGTAAAAGTCACCCAGTAAAATACCACTTGAGTAAAAGTCTAAAAGTATTTGGTTTCAAATGTACTTAAGTATCAAAAGTAAAAGTATAAATAATTTAAAATTCCTTATATTAAGCAAACCAGACGACAGGATTTTCTTGTTTTTAAAATGATTTACGGAAAGCCCAGGGCACAGTTCAACACTCAGATATAATTTACAAACAACCAATTTGTGTTTAGTGAGTCTGCCAGATCAGAGGCAGTAGGGATTACCAGGGATGTTCTCTTGATAAGTGGGTGAATTAGATTAAAAGTAAAAGTTGTCAAAAATATAAATAGTAAAGTAAAGTACAGATACCCCCCAAAAAACTGCTTAAGTAGTACTTAAAATTATTTTTACTTATTATAAGTACTTTACACTACTGTGTAAGGGAAGATATTGAAGGGAACATAGGGCTGAGGGAACATAGGACCCAGGGAACATAGTGCTGAGGGAACACAAGGCCCAGGGAACATAGGGCCCAGGGAACACAATGTTATAATGTAATTGCAGTTTCACAACCCAGGTATGCAAACAACACTAGGGAGATCACCTGAAATGTTTTTCTTCACTGCTCTAATTGATGCTATTAGATGATTATATTTCCTGCTAAGAATGTGTTGTCACCTAGCTAGCTACCTACTCCCTGTACTCGCCCAGTAGCCCAGCCTAGCTACCTTGTTTTCACAGTGAAACTAATCCTCACAATTATATCAACTGTTCCTCCTCCCTGAATAGGGCTGAGACCTCAATAGAAAGAAATGTCACCAGTCTTCATTTTGAGCATTCCTGTCATAGTGAGTCATTGTTCTGAGACCTTGTTGATTCTTATTGATTGTTTTCTTCTTTGTTCAGCAGTTTCTAGACATGTAGTATCTGGATGGGTGCGGTTTACCAGAACCATGTTTGTATGGCCTAGATCTGCCATACCATGAATCACCACAGATAGTTTTTTAGGTGGGATGACTATATATAGGCATCAGTGGAGAGACAGGTGTGCATCGGCAACGCACATAGATGTTTATTTTCCTTTCCTTCTCACTGTTCTTTCAGAATGTTCTTATAGACTTCAGATTGATCTTCGTGATTTCTCTAGTGGTGATATGAGCCTGTCTTCGATGGAGAGGCACTACGGCCGTTTAATGGCTTAACTAACCCCCTGAAATCTCACTGGGTGAAATCAGCTGGCTAGGTTCATTTGAAAGACAGGCCCAGCAGGAGTTTCACCCATTTTAACTGGTGTCCAGACCAGGGACTACCTTCTGGTGTTTTTGTTTCCACTGGAGGGAATAATGTGTCACCACCACATTCAGATAGCCTGTCGACACAGAAGTCTGCATATTATTCTGGTGCCTCACTTTGACTTGGGGGAATAGCTTAATTGAAAGACACCGCTCCCATAAGTCTCTCCCAAGCTGGGAAAGTTTGGGAAAATAGAAGTAAGAGTGAGAGAATGGTAAAGACATCCAGATCAGAATGAGTTTGGTATTTTAAGGGCATTTAACTCTAAAATCCCATGATTCATTTCATTAACCAGGGCCAATAAAACGTACATTTCAATCAAAACTTAAATAACAATCACAAAGCAAAAAAAGTCTAACATACCTCTCAAATTCATTCTCCAGACACATTGTTGGCCCCCTCAACATTAGGAAAGGATAGCAGCGAGTTTGGATGATTCATTATATCATGGCCATTTTCCAGAAATCCCGTGAATCCCGTGAATCTATTTGTTCTATATAGACTCCCCCTTGTCCCCCCCCCTACTGTTTGAGAGGCTGTAGATGCACATCCAATGTACTCAGAAACGTTCCACAGGCCCATCTGTCTCTTATCGTTTCACAGCATCACTTCCTTCTCATAAAAACCAGGGAGACCATGGAGAAATGAAGCCAAGTTCTGAATTGTGTGAGTGTTTTTAAAAGGCCGTACGTGCCTATCAGACATCGCCACTGCCTGTTTGTTTACCTTGTCCCAGGACCCCGGGCCTCACTTGACCTGTTCTACGCATCTGTCAATTCATTGGCAGTAATGATACATTGCAACTTGCATTGTTAAGTGATATTTTAAGTGCGTTGTTAAGTGACATTGTCTCGACAAATGAATGGGTCTATGACATTTTGTCTGGCCCAGTACATTGACCAGGTCTACTTACTGTCTTGGGGTGGATATGGGGTGATTTGACCAAGGTCGATGACCATTTCTCGGGAACACGATGTGCTGCACGTCTCCCCGAAAGTCTCTGAAAATTCCTCCACCAACAACTGATTCCTCAGCTACACTTGACCCTGATTTGTTCTGTTCTCTGTTTGCCTGAAATCTGTCATACTTACAGTGATTTTATAGTTATGTATTTTAATAAACATGATTTATTGGTTTTGACAGTAAGTCACGTTGATTATGTGAGGACTGAATGAGAACAGTAGAATAATACTGCTGTGGGTTCATTTCTCTGGCACACAAAGTCTGAATAGCGTCATAAGCAGCCTGGTCATGGGGCTGTAAAATCATGTCAAACCTGTCCTGTGGCAATTCAAGTTTAGCTCTGGGAGTATTTCCATTAGAGTATTCTATTGATGTTTGAGAGGAACACCAACTCCACCCAGATTAAAGACATAACAGAGCTTCCAGTCTTTACGAGTTCCAGTTATTCAGAAGGATATTTCCTATGCTCCTTTCTAGGTGTCATCACGAATCCCTCTCAGCTTTTCCTCATCCACTGTGAACAGCACCCTGACTAGTATTCTAAGGCTTACCTAGAACATAGTGTTTAACATGTAATCATAGAGGACACTTGTCATGACCGGAGTCCTCTGCTGAGCGGCCGGTTGTATATTTCCGACCCAGGTCCGTCACGCTCTCATGAGTGAGATCATGTGACTGTTGTTATGTGTCTGTCTCTTTGATCAGTGCCCGGTATCGTACACCACAGTGGACAGCTATTGTGGTCGTCTGCAAGGTCACTCTGCCCACAAGAAAGAGACAGCTTCAAAGGAACTGGGAAAACACTGAACTGACAAGATAAGCCAGATCTGCCTTGAATTACGTCTGTTCGCTAGAACTTTGATAATGTGCGAAGCGTGAGAAAGATTTTCAGACACATTACATTAATGTCATAAAATATGTCATCCACGGCATGTGGTTTAAGTATTTTGATCATGTCATTGTCTATTGAGAGTAGAGGGAGTGATTCATGGCATGTGACAGTAGGGTTGGTGATGTGTGTGAAATGCTCTCTGACTGCCCCAGTGTTGATCTGCTTGTCTGAGTTGGTCCACAGACAGTCTCAGGCCTGTCTCTGAGTTTAACACTGGAGTGGCAGCAGATTCTTGTTGGCCCAGCCTTGCATCAGCAGGGGGATTCCTCTGGGCTCTTTGTCTGTGAGCTGCATTCCTCCCGGTCCCCACGAGTTGCCATCCCCACACTCACGCGCCAGCACAGTGGCCCTGCTGCACACAGAGACACAAGCAAGGCCTGTGCTGCAGCTGAGGAGAGGCAGGGGTGTGAGAAACATGCACACTGAGGTCAGAGTTATGGTCCGGGAGGCGAAAAGTGGCCCACACCCAAGTAACCTCAGCCTACAGTGAAGAGCGCTCCCTCTTCATCAGCACCCCTCAACCCCCTAACAGCCCCTCCTCAGGCGAGGAGACGGGACAATGGTGCAATTCAACATCTCTCAACACAAGAGCCATCAAAATGCTAAATTCTGCTCTATGTATTGAAAGGAAGTGTGGTCAGCCTAAGTTACCCGACTTCAAAAACACAACAGCAGGACTTTGATCTAATCGGGATGGGAGAAAAAAAACATCTGGAGAATCTCCACCCACAAGCTCCACCACCACCACCAACACCATGTAGTAATCTCAGATCGTAACACACCACTGATATTGATTATGAAGAGTCTGTTTAAGCTAACAGATGGTGTGCTGCACCCCTTCACCCCTCCCTCAATGGGCTTTTTGGAGGAGTGTCCCCCCCGGCCCCCTCCCACAACCAGAGGTGTATCCGTCTAGGGTGCAACAGTGGTGGGACATCCATTATAGACAGGCCACTCCCCCTGGATGTCAGTAGACAGAACAGGGGACCGGGTGGCTGAATCACAGCCAGTGTGTTGTGTGGCCACATTTACAACACAGAGAGGCCTGAGCAAGGTGCAACACACCAGACCAGTAAAAATCTGACACCCTCTGAGTTCCTTATAGGATATTTGGTAGAGACCATATTTCACCAAACTTTCACCTTTCATCATCTTACACATCCGTATGTGTACATTTGTACCTAATCCTCTGGAGTACTGTAAAACGTGAACTTCTGTTGAAGGCTGGTTTTGTAAATGTTTCTGGTGGAAAATCTGGTCATCTTAAACTTAGAAGGCAGTGTGTGAGGGAATTGGTGCTCTGCGTTGATGGTCCGGTTAAGGGAGTGATGTGTTGAAAAGCGGAGGGGAAATGGGGAGTTGTATGGTAGGTCGTTTTATTACTGGGGTCATGAGGGACACATGAATAACTGGCTGCTGATATGTGCTATAACTCATACATGTTGGGTCCTCAAGCTGGAGGAAACACTGACACTCTCAAGATGTGAGGTCGCCCTGAAGTGTCTGATAGGCCAAGGGGTTTATGACTACTAAAAGAACCCAAAGAGTGGGTTTATGGGAGAGGAGAGAGCTACACCCTCATTTAGGGTTTCAAAAAAATCTCCAACTTGGGTTTCAGGATTTACAGGAGGCGATCTGTTTGTGTGGAAGTGAACAAAACACAGGAAGCACAAGCAGGCTACTGGGCAAGCGCCAGTACTGCTCCTCACCATTTAATGGGGTGAATCTGAATGACTTCACCAGACAGACGAGCAGGACTGTGCATGATCAGCTCACACGGACAGAATCAAAGAACTAGAGCCTGGAGAGAGAAGTACCCCCCAGCCCTTCTTCCTTCTTTCGTCAGATTCTGCAATGGGCTGCTTGTGTTGCTCCCCTCAGAGTTTTTAAGGACTCATCAGCTCTGCCCTTCTGACCTCATCTCTTCTTACACGCTACGACCCCTCACTGAAGCCAGCTGTGAGCTGGATCTGGTCCAACGTCCTCCTTTCATCCAGCCACTTTGAAGTACCGCAGGAAATCCAGGAAATTCCCGAACCGATCTGTGGTCCAGTCCAGTGTTCCACAAGGGGGAGGTTCAGGTTAGGAAACGCTCACTGTCATCTAGTGTCTGTGGAACTGTAGCGACTATAGTGTAAGGATCATGTACACTCAGTGGTGATGAAGACGTTGCTCATGGCTTTGTTGTGGTGCTTGTATGATTATTCTGGCTGCTGTTGTGTATGAGGTAGACTACATTCCAAGGCCCAATATTAAGATTAAAATAATTTTTCCATGCAGAGATAGTTTGGACTCCAAACGCCAATGGTCATACATTTGCTGAAATGTCAGAGTATGAGTGAGCTATCAATATTGTAGCTGTAGACATTATGTATAACGTCTGGATTACTCATATTGAAGAAGTAAATCAGTGAAATAGGCCTCTTTTTTATTTTTTCCATTTATTTGTAGGGGAGAGGGAGAATCATCATTTCATGGAGTATGTGAGGGAAGAAACCACATGGAAAAGGTGGTAAGCAAGTTGGGTCCACATTTATTTTGTTCTAGGTTTCATGATGCTTGTATCTAAAACAAGGTAGATGTTTTAAGATTGTTTTATACATAAGTTGGCGTCTCTATAAACTACAATATGAGGTCCTAAACCTAGCCTGTGTGGGCTAGTATACTGTAGTCAAAATGTTTGCCTTGTGTTAAGTTGAGCCAATAGCCATGGGGTAAGTTGATAGCCAATAGCCAATAGCCACCATACCCCATACAAATTATAATTATGTTTTATGCATAATATGCATAGTATTTTTGCAATGTGTCATATGGCTTACGACATCATGAAGGCAGTCAAATTCAGTCACGGTAATTAGGCTCCAACCTCTCATGCTGCTTCTGGTCATTAGTAGCCTACAAAACTTGCTAACTGTCTGGTACTCAGTACTCTATTGTCGCTCTAATCACTCTGACATCAATGCAAATGAAATTCAAAAATCTAATCAAACACTTCAAGGGGGGCTCATGAGTTCATGTTGCACAATATTTTTTTATAGGCTATGTAATTACGGGAGAAAACAGAGTGATGGCCTCTAATAAAAAGAGGAGGATCAGCTTTCTACAGGCTAGGCCTTGTCACGACTCCTACCGAAGGTGGCTCCCCTTCCTGTTCGGGTGGCGCTCGGCGGTCGTCGTCACCGGCCTACTAGCTGCCACTGATCCCTTTTTCCCCTTTCTGTTTATTGGTTTCACCTGTTTGTGTTTTAGGCTGATTAGTCAGGCTTTATTTACCAGGAGGCCCGCCTGCTCTTTGTGCGGGATTGTTTTGTGTAACTTGTGTGCACATCTGTGGGTTACGTGTTTCCCATTTCGTGGATTTTGCTGGACTGTTTAAGTGCCCGTGTTTGGGGCATTTGTTTTGTTGTGTGCCCTGTGTTTCGTGGGGTTGGCGTATGTTCACCGTTTTGTGCATTAAATATAGCACTACCCTGAACTCTCTGCTTCCTGCGATTGACTTCTCACCCACTACACCCAGGCCTATTATATTTATTTTTCAACTTTCCTAATATTAAGCACATTGCTTATATGTACAGCAGGAGTATAGCTACCTGGCTGGCATGAAAATCAACCACGGGGAAAACATCCTCCATTCGTTATTTAAGTGCATAGATGACATATATTTTACAGCTGCCCCCGTTTCGAGACAGTTGCATGATAATGGTCCATTCCAAATCAAACAAATGTCACACATATATTATTTAGTACATGTTGACAAGCTGACAAGATTAAATCAAGAATAGTCTGATGGGTGACAATATTAGCCAATCACTTGTGAATTGTATATTATCACGTGTGAAAGATGCCCAGCATAATTTTTTGGGGGTCCATTACGGCTACAAAGGGGATGAGGCATTATCAAGTGCTTGTCAAATTGTGAATGAGAGACTATTGGAGTGTGTACAACCTGCACAAAAAAACAACAAAGGAGAGCTCATGCCTTTCAAACAACTTCCCTCAAATCATCATTAGAGTCTCAGCATGCAGCCTTACAATGTCTTAAACATCAAATCACATAGCCCAATGTTTGTAGGACAACTAAAGTTACAATAATAACTCTAAATTAAGCATTTAGGAGTACACATTTCTTTGTTAAACGTTCATCACAGAATAGCTGCATGTGCACACTCCCTCAAATCGTTTGGAGAAAATATTTATGTTTTATTCAGCTTTGTTCAGTTTTATTCTTCATACTATGAAATACTATAAAATAATGCCACAGAATTATAAGCAACACTTGTCTGCTAAATTAACTAGTGTAGCCCACAGCCATTTATCATAGCCGCATTAGGACCTAACATAAGGACACATCGAAACATGAATTGGCACATCGAAACAACATCCCCATCCCAGACAACAGGTCAAGAAATGGAAGGGTACGTGATATTGAACAGAGAGACCTATATTTGAATGTTGGCATACATTTAAGATTTACAATATACCACAACCCCCTTCCATGAATGAAACTTTGACCTTCCAGCACCATCACCCACTCTCACGTGACATCATCCACTCTCACGGGACATCACCCACTCTCACAGGACATCACCCACTCTCACAGGACATCCTCCACTCTCACAGGACATCGCCCACTCTCACAGGACATTGCCCACTTTCCCCAAGACGGCTCACCTTACTCTGTCCCTATGCTCAATGTACCCCATAAATTGTGGCAAGAGACCACGTTTTTTGGACAAGCTATGTTTTCAAAACTGTTATGTTTACATGAATTATGATTATTTGCAGGGATACACAAGATTCTGACATATACAGTACCAGTCCCAATTTTTTTTTTAACGAATCAAAAAATATTTTAGATTCTTCAAAGTAGCCACCCTTTGCCTAGATGACAGCTTTGCACACTCTTGGCATTCTCTCAACCAGCTTCATGAAGAATGCTTTTCCAACAGTCTTGAAGAAGTTCCCACATATGCTGAGCACTTGTTGGCTGCTTTTCGTTCACTCTGCAGTCCAACTCATCCAAAACCATCTCAATTGGGTTGCCGGGTGTTTGTGGAGGCCAGGTCATCTGATGCAGCACTCCATCACTCTCCTTCTTGTTCAAATTGCCCTTACACAGCCTTGAGGCACAAACCAGATGGGATGGCGTATCACTGCAGAATGCTGTGGTAGCCATGCTGGTTAAGTGTGCTTTGAATTCTAAATAAATCACAGACAGTCTCAACCAGCAAAGCACACCCACACCATCACACCTTCTCCTCGATGCTTCACGATGGGAACCACAGATGAGGACATCATCAGTTCACCTACTCTGGTCTCACAAAGACACGGAGGTTGGAACCAAAAATCTCAAATTTGGTCCAAAGGATACATTTCCACAGGTCTAATGTCCACTGGTCGTGTTTCTTGGCCCAAGCAAGACTCTTCTTATTATTGGTGTCCTTTAGTAGTGGTTTCTTTGCAGCAATTCGACCATGAAGGCTTGATTCACGCAGTCTCCTCTGAACAGTTGATGTCGAGATGTGTCTGTTACTTGAACTCTGTGAAGCATTTATTTGGGCTGCAATCTGAGGTGCAGTTAACTCTAATGAACTTATCCTCTGCAGCAGAAGTAACTCTGGGTCTTCCTTTCCTGTGGCGGTCCTCATGAGAGCCAGTTTCATCACAGATGGTTTTTGTGACTGCACTTCAAGAAACTTTAAGAATTGTTGAAATTTTCCGCATTGACTGACCTTCATGTCTTAAAGTAATGATGGACTGTTGTTTCTCTTTGCTTATTTGAGCTGTTCTTGCCATAATATGGACTTGGTCTTTTACCAAATAGAGCTATCTTCTGTATAGCACCTCTAACTCAAATGCATTAAGAAGGAAAGAAATTCCACAAATTAACTTTTAACAAGGCACACCTGTTAATTGAAATGCCAAGAGTGTGCAAAGTTGTCATCAAGGCAAAGGGTGGCTACTTTAAAGAATCTCAAATATAAAATATATGTTGATATGTTTAACACTTTTTTTGTTACTACATGATTCAATATGTGTTAATTCATAGTTTTGATGTCTTCACTAATATTTTACAATGTAGAAAATAGTACAAATAAAGAAAAACCCTGGAATGAGCAGGTATCCAAACCTTGGACTGGTAATGTATGTAGATATCTTTGTTTAAAAGAATACCTTGTTGTGGTGATGCTGAATGTACCCCTCTCTCCCCTACTCAATAAACTGTAAACACAAGTCAGCACAAGGGTATTGTTATTGTAAGTAGTAAGCGTTCTTACTTCTAAAAAATAATCAATATCCTGTGCTTTATTCTCCTAACACGTAAGAGTTGAGAGAATTGGGAAATGTGCCATCTATCTAGTGTATGGAAGAAAAGGAAGAGGAGGGTGACCGTTGCAGAGAGAAAGAGGAAGATTATCCACCTCCTCTGACCTGTGACCCCTACCTCATGTCATGTACACTGCAAATTGACCACAACTAAGCCCAAAAAGAGATTGTATTTGAAAATAACTATAATTTAATATAATTTTACATGATCACATATGTATGTATTATTTATTTGTGGCAATACTGGGTGAACAGATTTCCTAAATGAAACCCATTGTTAGCTGAATTCCTGGTGATTTTATTCTTTTTTGACCAAAGAAAATCACCTGTTTTCGACCTCTGATGAAGAACATAATGCTGAGTAAAAGGTACACAGAGTATGACATTCAGAACTTGGGTATCAATCCCGCCTGTGCTCTGAGTTACCCTTTCAATGCACTTTCAATGCATTTGACGTTGAGACATTCCCCCTGACCCAAACCACAAAACTCTCCCTGTCAGTCTGGTCTCTGTGGTGCGATGGATATAAGGTCCATGGCAACCTCTTAAAGATCTTGTTGGCTGGCGTTTAAAGCAACTTCGTCCTCCACACTCATTTCTTCTCTGGGAAAAAAAACTCTGCTGGAGCTTTTTCAATTCCTCATTAGATCCTGTAACCAAGAAGGTGTTGTTGAGGATTTCGATTTGTGTATCCTTTGATATATTTGTTGTTTGTACTTTTGTAGTAGTGCACATTGTCTGAACATGTTTCATGGTAAGTGTTGTTTACCAGTTTCCTGTGTAGAGTGTACAGTGCCTTGCGAAAGTATTCGGCCCCCTTGAACTTTGCGACCTTTTGCCACATTTCAGGCTTCAAACATAAAGATATAAAACTGTATTTTTTTGTAAAGAATCAACAACAAGTGGGACACAATCATGAAGTGGAACAACATTTATTGGATATTTCAAACTTTTTTAACAAATCAAAAACTGAAAAATTGGGCGTGCAAAATTATTCAGCCCCCTTAAGTTAATACTTTGTAGCGCCACCTTTTGCTGCGATTACAGCTGTAAGTCGCTTGGGGTATGTCTCTATCAGTTTTGCACATCGAGAGACTGACATTTTTTCCCATTCCTCCTTGCAAAACAGCTCGAGCTCAGTGAGGTTGGATGGAGAGCATTTGTGAACAGCAGTTTTCAGTTCTTTCCACAGATTCTCGATTGGATTCAGGTCTGGACTTTGACTTGGCCATTCTAACACCTGGATATGTTTATTTTTGAATCATTCCATTGTAGATTTTGCTTTATGTTTTGGATCATTGTCTTGTTGGAAGACAAATCTCTGTCCCAGTCTCAGGTCTTTTGCAGACTCCATCAGGTTTTCTTCCAGAATGGTCCTGTATTTGGCTCCATCCATCTTCCCATCAATTTTAACCATCTTCCCTGTCCCTGCTGAAGAAAAGCAGGCCCAAACCATGATGCTGCCACCACCATGTTTGACAGTGGGGATGGTGTGTTCAGCTGTGTTGCTTTTACGCCAAACATAACGTTTTGCATTGTTGCCAAAAAGTTCAATTTTGGTTTCATCTGACCAGAGCACCTTCTTCCACATGTTTGGTGTGTCTCCCAGGTGGCTTAAGGCAAACCTTAAACAACACTTTTTATGGATATCTTTAAGAAATGGCTTTCTTCTTGCCACTCTTCCATAAAGGCCAGATTTGTGCAATATACGACTGATTGTTGTCCTATGGACAGAGTCTCCCACCTCAGCTGTAGATCTCTGCAGTTCATCCAGAGTGATCATGGGCCTCTTGGCTGCATCTCTGATCAGTCTTCTCCTTGTATGAGCTGAAAGTTTAGAGGGACGGCCAGGTCTTGGTAGATTTGCAGTGGTCTGATACTCCTTTCATTTCAATATTATCGCTTGCACAGTGCTCATTGGGATGTTTAAAGCTTGGGAAATCTTTTTGTATCCAAATCCGGCTTTAAACTTCTTCACAACAGTATCTCGGACCTGCCTGGTGTGTTCCTTGTTCTTCATGATGCTCTCTGCGCTTTTAACGGACCTCTGAGACTATTACAGTGCAGGTGCATTTATACGGAGACTTGATTACACACAGGTGGATTGTATTTATCATCATTAATCATTTAGGTCAACATTGGATCATTCAGAGATCCTCACTGAACTTCTGGAGAGAGTTTGCTGCACTGAAAGTAAAGGGGCTGAATATTTTTGCACGCCCAATTTTTCAGTTTTTGATTTGTTAAAAAAGTTTGAAATATCCAATAAATGTCGTTCCACTTCATGATTGTGTCCCACTTGTTGTTGATTCTTCACAAAAAAATAGTTTTATATCTTTATGTTTGAAGCCTGAAATGTGGCAAAAGGTCGCAAAGTTCAAGGGGGCCGAATACTTTCGCAAGGCACTGTAAGAGCTAATTATAACCCATGTTTCATCCAACAAATTGTGGACAGTGAGTATACAGAGGCCTTAATCCTTACAAGTCTATTAATGCACCCGTGCTACAATCTAAGTAACATAATGAAAAATACCCATCAAAATCCGTCAGTTTATTGCATGGGCTGCGGACCACTTCCACATCTGCGGTGGAAGGTGGCCGAGGGAAAGCGGTGTTTGTCAGACCAGAAGACATCCCGGAAATCGGTCTTCTCACAAAAACGTCTGTAGCGTCCGAACGGTTGTCCTAAAAATGATTATGACCCCTTTATGGAAAGATGAGACTCACAGGTGTCAGGGGACTCGTCTGAAGGTAATCTATGCAAATTAATGGAAGTATGGAGGTAGTTTTGTGCAAACAAAAAATAAGGGGTTAAATATGTGTCCAAAGAACACCTAAATATTTCACAAGGTTTCTTACATCTCCTAGATATAGGACAGACACTTTACAACCTTATTCCTTATGATTTATTTTTTGACTGTCTTTTTGCCATTTATGAATGTGCTATTCCAGACTTATCTATGAGATATAGTAGTAAAGGCCAAACTCAATATTTTGTCCAAATAATTTGTAAATATTATTTTTGATACCTAAAGGGTTCCTAAAATGTCAAAATCAAATAGCTAAATGATCCATGGTACTTAGTACTTTTAGAGGCGTCTGCATGCTTCTCAGATGAAACAGTTCGGAAGAGTTTGTGCATATATTATAACAACATTTTGTGAAATTTTTGTTTGTTTTGGTCTTCATTAAGGTTTTTTTTGGCTGTTCGAGCACACCAAACAAAATTCTCAAGGCAAGCTCAAGTCAGTAGCCGAAGTCTACGCCCCTTCGTCGGTGATTGGTCAACAGTAAGGATTCTTCAATAAAATCTTTGTTGTCATTCAATGAGAGATAACTCGTTTTCATGCACATTTTTTTCATTGCGAAATACTGCAGTAAACATCTTAGATGTAAAACCGTGTGACTAAGATCTCTCCTGCAAAAACGACAGATTTCTTGAGTTATCTTAGGTAAATTCTGACTATTTTGAGAAAGTGTGTACTGCATGAAAACGAGTTGGACTACAGGAAAAGGAGGGCCGAACAGGACTCCATTAACATAAGCAGGGTTGTAGTGGAGCGTGTTGAGAGTTTCAAGTTCCTTGGTGTCACATCACCAACAAACTATCATGGTCCAAACACACCAAGACAGTCGTGAAGAGGGCACAACAACACCCTTTCCACCTCAGAATGCTGAAAAGATTTGGCATGGGTCCCCAGATCCTCAAAATGTTTGACAGCTGCATCATCGAGAGCATACTGACCTGTTGCATCGCCGCCTGGTATGGCAACTGCTCAGTATCCGACCATAAGGCGCTATAGAGGGTAGTGCGTACAGCCCAATACATCCCTGGGGCCAAGCTTCCTGCCATCCAGGACCTATATACTAGGCGGTGTCAGAGGAAGGCCAAAAACCTTTTCAAAGACTCCAGTCACCCAGGTCATAGACTGTTCTCTCTGCTACCTCACAGCAAGCGTGCCGCAGCACTAAGTCTAGGTCCAAAAGGCTCCTTAACAGCTTCTATCCCCAAGCTATAAGACTGGTGAACATTTACATTGAACCTATTTACATTGAACCCCCACCCCCTTTGTTTTTACACTGCTGCTACTCACAGTTATTATCTATGCATAGTCACTTTACCCCTACCTACATATACAAACTACCTCGACTAACCTGTACCCCCGCACATTGACTCGGTACCGGTAACCCCTGTATATAGCCTTGTTATTGATATGTAATTTTATTGTGTTACTTTTTTTTTTTTTACTTTAGTTTATTTAGTAAATATTTTCTTAAACACCATTGAACAGCATTGTTGGTTAAGGACTGTCTACTATACCAGTTGTATTTGGCTCATGTGACCAATACAATTTGATTTGATTTGGCTACGGCATCTCAAAATGGACAAACAGTACTATTGCCGCTTTCAATTAAGGTATTTTAAGGGAGTATGCGAAAACACTTGTTCGCTTCGTCTAGCCGTTGCTAGGTGCCAGTCGAACTGAAGCCTGCTGAGGCCTTTAGTGGGTGCTGCAGTTGGAAGGGGGGGGGGGGGGGGGGGGGGGGGCATATTGTTTGAGGTTAGGTGGTGTTGCTAGTAGAGCCCTCAGCAGCACCATCTCTCTGTTTTTCATTTTGAAGTAGAGACGTTACCATATTATTCTAGGACCTTTTGTTTTTGCATCCTGGAAGTGTGTTTGTTACGCCTGACTGCACAAGGCCATAGCAGTGAAGTTACTTTTGTTTCTCCCTCGTTAAACATTCACATTTTTAGAAGTCACAACCAAAAGCCTCTAAAAAATGTATGCAAATTCATTTATCATAATATCTGTTATTCTCAGACGATGGTCTGGGACTGTGTGTGCAGTGTTACGGTATAAGTTTACAATGATCTGTTCTGGAGTCTTGTGTTTTACACAGGTTTTTTTTCAGCGGTGGGAGTGGTTGTTGTGTAGTGTCTCCAGCTGCTCCTTGTCTGACTCAGTCAGACCATGGTATTTCCGCCTGCCAACTAGTGTTCTCTATCTCTCTCTCTTTCTCTGCACATCACTAATCACAGAAGCCAAATCAAATATATTTGACAATCTGTGGACCTTGAGTCAGGTGTTCTAACTTGACTCCTATCTCTTCACCTCCTCCTCTCCGCTCTCCATCTTCCTCCCTTCTTCCACCACCTCTTCCACATCCTCCGTCCTTGTGTTTTTAATAGTCGTCCTCATGCAGCTTCATTCCTCCTTCTTCACTTCCTTTCTTCCTCTACAGTCTTTCCCTCTGTATTTGATTTGGTCTTGACTGTCTAGGTCAAGCCTTGTGCTATAGCCGTCTCCTACTACTTTCCCCCCATTTATCCACCAGTCATACACAAGCCCATACATAGGAAGCGTAGGCATACGTGAGGCTCTGCAGCTGAACCCTTCCCATTGAGAAAGGCTCCTCTCCCATGGTTTACCAGGATGTTATGCTGGCCATCTAGAGATGGTGGAGACAAATACCAGGGCTTGTATGTTTGTTTTGGGAGATCATCTGTTTCTCTTGCTTTCTCTCTGCAATTATTCGTTCCATTTTTTCCACATCATCAGACAGCCAGGAAGAGACAATAGTAGCTTGTTTTGGTTACAACTAAACCCTGACACAGGCATGCTGTTGATGGATGGCCACGGGTGCAACATTGCGGTTGCCCAACACAATCCTCTCGTCTGGGCCTGCAACAGGCCTACAGTTTCAGCAATATTATTTAATCTTGTTTGATCACATCTGACATCTAAACTTCATGATGAGGTATAGCCAACTGTATGTACAATAAATCTGGCCCATGTCATTTCTAGGTCTCGTGTTGCCTTGTATTGAATTAGGGAGACAATGTGCCGGCTATGAGGGGGATGGAGTCTGGAGACACTTGGCTGCCTACAGGAACAGCTGAAAAATCTCTGTCTGTCTGTCTTTCTGTCTGTCCGTCTGTGCCTGACTGCCTGCCTGTCTGTCTTCCTGTCTATCTGGGGCAGGGCAAGGCTGCATCTGCTAGAGCCATGCAGACCTTAAATGTCTTTATGATGGTGTAATAGCTGCATGTAGTATGTGACCACTGAAACTGTAACATGCATTTGAAAGCCTCTGCTCATGTGACCATTTGTGGCATTAGCTTGACAAAGCTGAAACTATTGTATGTTTGTCTGATTTAGCTAGCAGTGCTTACTGTTTATGGTTTTCAGTAACTCACAGGTTTGGCTTCTCCTTTTTGCAGAGACATTCCCTGAATCTCAGTGTAGCCCAACCAACATATTTCAATAGCATGGAATCAAGGTTGCTCATACTGTATCTCTACCCTAATCCGATTTCTTGTCACATTTTACAAGTATATCAGTCCATACATGTATATATTGCCTATTTCGACCTATCTGCATGCTATAGACACACCTCAACACATGAAGACACGGGCAGTGTGTGTCTGAAAACCATGTGCAGTGTGTGTCTGATAACCACGTGCAGTGTGTGTCTGATAACCATGTGCAGTGTGTCTGATAACCACGTGCAGTGTGTGTCTGATAACCACGTGCAGTGTGTGTCTGATAACCACGTGCAGTGTGTGTCTGATAACCATGTGCAGTGTGTGTCTGATAACCACGTGCAGTGTGTGTCTGATAACCACGTGCAGTGTGTGTCTGATAACCATGTGCAGTGTGTGTCTGATAACCATTTGCAGTGTGTGTCTGATAACCATGTGCAGTGTGTGTCTGATAACCATGTGTAGTGTGTGTCTGATAACCACGTGCAGTGTGTGTCTGATAACCATGTGCAGTGCAGTAGTTATCGTTTTGTCTTCCTCCAGTCAGAGAGTTCACACAGAGCGATGGAGCGCGGCAGGATGTGGCTGAACATCTCTGCTGCCTTTACCTGAGAATGGCTTTCATCTTCTCTTTTTTACTCTCTTTCTCTCTCACTCTTTCTTTCTCTCTCTTCCTGTGTCTGCTTTGCAACAGCCCACGCAGCTTGAGCTCAGAGAGAGAAAACATCCTGTCCTCAAGAAAAATGTAAGTGTGTTGAAAAGATGATTGAAACATCAGCAATGGGCATCCTGCCGTGCATCTACAGAGCTACTGTAGCCTACTGTGTGTTCATTCTGGGGAGCGATAGCTATATCTCTGTTTTCCCAACCGATGCAGACCTGTTTCAGTGATAAACACATGCTGCTGCCAGAACACTGTAATGTACTGGTAATGAAGCAGTGTGTGTGGGAGAGACAGGCCGCTGAGCTTCATGCTCCTGGCGTGCCTCAATCTGCCTCTCATCATTGACTCACCCTCAAGCTCTCTCTCTCTCTCGCTCTCTGAGTCCGTCCCATCATTCCTTCCCTATTAGACAGTGTTCAGGACAGGAGAGCTGAACTGGGACCAGCCATTATAGTTTGATTAACAGTCATGATTCATCTAGTCGGCCTGTCTCTCCTGTTGATATACTATTGTAGGTGTGAAGAAATGACTAACATTATTCACGCTTATGAATGGCGCTTCCAGGCTGGCAAACAGGGGGTGTTAGCTTTGGCTGGGGTTCAACTCAGAGAAACGCAAGCAATTAGGAGTGTATATACTCCCTGGGGGAAAGGCTTGATAGATGAGGGCTATTTGGGTCTGCCGGAGGAAAATAAATAATTTCACTCCATTTAGACAGGGGTGTGTGGTTTTTGCACTAATTCAGCCCAAACAGTAGTCTACCTTGATAGCTGAAGGAGTTCCCCCATTTTGGTCTCCAAGGAAAAGTTAATTAGACTGGAACAAAGAGAGTACTTTTAGCAGTTAATGAAAAAAGTAATTCATTAAACATATTTTACCTTGAAGCAAAACAGAGAAACTCTCCAAGCCTAAGGTTAGATGCCAATCAAAAACAAGTTGGTATCTATGTGTAAACTCAGTGCATAAATAATATAAAGTACCTACAGTTGAAGTCAAAAGTTTACATACACTTAGGTTGGAGTCATTAAAACTTGTTTTTCAACCACTCCATAAATTTCTTGTTAACAAACTATAGTTTTGGCAAGTCGGTTAAGACATCTACTTTGTGCACGACACAAGTCATTTTTCCAACAATTGTTTACAGACAGATTATTTCACTCATAATTCATTGTATCACAATTCCAGTGGGTCAGAAGTTTACATAAACTAAGTTGACTATGCCTTTAAACAGCTTGGACAATTCCAGAAAATGATGTCATGGCTTTAGAAGCTTCTAATAGGCTAATTGACAACATTTGAGTGAATTGGAGGTGTACCTGTGTATGTATGTCAAGACCTACCTTTAAACTCAGTGCCTCTTTGCTTGACATCATGAGAAAATCAAAAGAAATCAACCAATACCTCCACCATTGTAGACCTCCACAAGTCTGGTTCATCCTTGGGAGCAATTTCCAAATGCCTGAAGGTACCACGTTCATCTGTACAAACAATAGTACGCAAGTATAAACACTATGGGACCACGCAGCCATCATACCGCTCAGGAAGAAGATGCGTTCTGTCTCCTAGAGATGAACATACTTTGGTGTGAAAAGTGCAAATCAATCCCAGAACAACAGCAAAGGACCTTGTGAAGATGCTATATCCACAGAAGTATCTATATCCACAGTAAAATTACATAACCTGAAAGACCGCTCAGCAAGGAAGAAGCCACTGCTCCAAAACTGCCATAAAAAGCCAGACTATGGTTTGCAACTGCACTTGGGGACAAAGATTGTACTTTTTGGAGAAATGTCCTCTGGTCTGATGAAACAAAATTAGAATTGTTTGGACATAGTGACCATCGTTATGTTTGGAGGAAAAGGGGGGATGGTTTCCTCCATCAGATTGCATTGTGAATGTGTCAGCTCTCACCTAGCATTGGAATCTAAATGGGAACGCACAGAAATGCTCACAAGACCCACCCTCGCCCTCCATTTGGCAAATCAGACCATAACTCCACCCTCCTGCTTCTTACTTACAAACAAAAACTCAAACAGGAAGTACCTATGATACGCTCAATACAGATGTCGTCCGATGAAGTGGATGCTAAGCTGCAGGACTGTTTTGTTAGTACAGACTGGAATATGTTACAGGATTCATCCGATAACATTGAGGAGTTTACCACATCAGTCACCCGCTTCAGTAATAAGTGCTGTGGCAGAACAGGGGGTTTTATCAAAATGTTTACACTGATCAGACATGGACACGTGTGATCGTTCAGTTTCAAGGGTGTTTATTAAAATAATAAAGAAAAATAGGGAAATGGCCTCGGGATATCGGGTGGCATAATCTACTATTACCAGGATGTACCGGAGTCCTCGTGTCGTTTTTACCAGGGGTCCCACTATATCCATGGCGAAGCGTTCAAATGGCACGGGTTTCGGAAGTGTGCTTTTGGGGCAGTGATTTGACACTCTGGGCAGCTGTGACAATAGCCTTCCACGGCCCACCTCATCCCGGGCCAGTGGAACCAGGCGGAGATTCGTTCCCAGGTGTGCCCCCAACAGATGGGTTTAGCCAAAAACGAAAATCCTGCCCCCTACACTCAAGAAGTTAATTAACTGCTAAATAGCTAATCAAATGGCTAGCCGGATTACCTGCATTGACCCATTTTTGCACGAACTCTCTTGCAGTGACTCTATGCACACACACCGGACACTACCCACACACTAACACATACTTACACTAACACCCCAACACACACATACACACACACACACACTACATATGCCCATACACACATAACACGTGCACGCATGCATACTGACGCCACACACACACACGCGCGCACACACGCGCACACACACACACGCACACACCACATAAGCTGTTATTGTCTGTTATCTATCCTGCTTCCTAATCACTTTACTCATACTATATGTACATAGCTACTTTAATTACCTCGTATCCCCTGCACATCAACTCAGTATTGGTACTCCCTGTATATAGCCATGTGATTTTTACTCATTAATGTTATTTGTTATTCACTGTGTATTTATTCCTTGTGTCATTATTTCAATTTTTATTTTGTATCTTCTCTTTAACTCCGCCTTGTTGGGAAAAGACCCGAATACAAGCCTTTCACTGTTAGTCCACACCTGTTGTTTACGAAGCATGTGAACAATTGTATGGGAAGCCTATTTTTCACACTGATTAAAAACGACATGTGTCTGATAACTACTCAGGAGCAGGCACCTGGGTGACCCCCTCTTCCTGTATGATTGACCAAAGTCACACAGTTCATCAGGAAACGTTTCTTCACGTTTCATCCTTAGAGTTGGAAAGGCTGCAGCAGTAAACGAAGGAGAAGGAGATTGCACTATAGGTGATTGACCCCATTCTTATTCAGCCTCACTGATCAAAATGCAACAACAATGGTTTGACTGTTATCATCCAAAACAAGATGATTGGGCATGAAAGCAGTTTTAGGATAAAGTTGATGGTCTGCATGTCAAAGGTCATTTGGTGTTAAACAGGCTAGTCAATATTTCTCAGTATCAGTCACCCCCTCAGATAGTGGTAAATAATCCTATCAGGGATCTCACTTTGACAGCGTTATCTAAATCTCAATTTAGCTACCCTACCTTGTTGTCACCAATTCTAAGTTCCTATAGCTTATACTGCATGTTTGTCTCCATGAAGAAGTGACTTCAAAGCCAATCTAACATGCGTAAATACCAGTGGGGGCTGGTGGGAGCAATAGGAGGACAGGCTCATTGTAATGGCTGGAATGGTATAATGGAACAGTATCAAACAGATCAAACATATGGAAACCACATGTTTGACTCCGTTCCATTGAATCAATCCCAGCCACTACACTGAGCCCATCCTCCTATAGCTCCTCCCACCAGCCTCTTCTGGTAAATACACATTGATGAAACCCCATTACTTTTGGACCTGACTGCTCTTTGTTCCTCCGATTACCAATGAGTGAATGATATCACTTTGACGTTCTCCTCTTTAATTCGCTCTTTCCCTTTGTTGTTTTATTCTCTACCCTCGGCTTCCAACGGTATTTGGAGTCCGTCTTTTTGTGCCTTTTCTATCACTTGAACGTCACCACGGTACGTCAGCAAGCTCTGTTGTGGCGAGTGACGCACAGCACCATTGTGAGGCCGGCGATTGATCAGGACAGTACAACGGCTCCCCGCCAACCCGATGGAGGGGACCTTTGTTCCTTTTGTTAGCCACAATAGATGTGCCACAAATACCACTAGTTGGAGAAAGAGGGCTGGGGGCAAGACATGAGAGGTGTGTGTGGTAAGGATCTAAATCAACAAAAGCTGTTAGCCCTATGTGGGACAGCAGGTAGACTAGTGGTTAGAGCATTGGACTAGTAACTGAAATGTTGCAAGATCGAATCACCGAGCTGACAAGGTGAAAATCTGTCCCTCTGCCCCTGAACATGGGGTTCCTAGGCCATCACTGAAAATAAGAATTTGTTCTTAACTGACTTGCCCAATTAAATAAAAAATGTGGTTTTATGTGGTGTGAGACCTTCCTGCTCCTTCAAGGCATCTTTTCACTGAGGTCAGAACAAACACAGAGGCGAGAGCAACAGTGTGTGACGTGGGCCCACCCTCATCACTCCAGAGTCACCATAGTGACTCTGCAATGATATCATTCTGCACTTTTACAGGACTTTAGGTACCAAACCTACAAACCTTTACAAGGCTAACAACCTTTAGATATTGGTTCTAGTCCCATCTGCCAAGTGTTTCAAATACCCCTGGATGACAGATGGCTTTGGTTCCCAAATACTGAGAGGCCAGAAGGACATACAGAGCCTTCAGAAAGCATTCACACTCCTTGACTTTTCCACATTTTGTTGTGTTCCAGCCTGAATTTAAAATTGATTAAATTAAGTTTTTGTGTCACTGATCAACACACTTCACTCTACATTCAATCTACACTCACTCTGTGTGAAACAATAGTGTTTAACATGATTTTTAACCCACACCTATAATTATATGTAAGGTCCCTCAGTCAAGTAGTGAATTTCAAGCACAGAATCAACCACAAAGACCAGGGAGGTTTTCCAATGTTTCGCAAAGAAGGGCACCTATAGTTTTGGTAGATGGGTAAAAAAAGTTGTTATTAATTAGACTTGGATTGTGTATCAATACACCCACTCACTACAAAGATATAGGCGTCCTTCCTAACTCAGTTGTCAGAAAGTAAGGAAACCGCTCAGGGATTTCACCATGAGGCCAATGGTGATTTTAAAACAGTTACAGAGTATAATGGCTGTGATAGGACATAACTGAGGATGGATCAACAACATTGTAGTAACTCTTTGTCCTGAACACAAAGTGTTATGCTTGGGGCAAATCTAACACAACACATCATTGAGTACCACTCTTCATATTTTCAACCATTGTGGTGGCTGCATCATGTTATGGGTATGCATGTCATCGACAAGGATTAGATAGTTTTTAGGATAAAAAGAAACGGAATAGGACTAAGCACATGCAAAATCCTAGAGAAAAACTTGAATCAGTCTGATTGTAACAGACACTGGGAGACAAATTCGCCTTTCAGCAGGACAATTATCTAAAACACAAGGCCAAATATTCATTGGAGTTGCTTACCAAGATGACATTAAATTTTCCGTAGTGGCCTAGTTACAATTTTGACTTAAATCATCTTGAAAATCTATGGCAAGACTTGAAAATGGCTGTCTAGCAATGATCAACAACCAACTTGACAGAGCTTAATGGGCAAACATTGTATAATCCAGGTGTGCAAAGCTCTTCGTGACTAACCCAGAAAGACTCACAATCGCCTGTCACGACTTCCACCGAAGTTGGTCCCTCTCCTTGTTCGGGCGACGTTCGGCGTTCGACGTCACCGGCCATCTAGCCAGCGCCGATCCACTTTTCATTTTCCATTTGTTCTTATTTTCCACCATAATTTGCAAATAAATTCATTAAAAATCCTACAATGTGATTTTCTGGATTTTTCCCCCTCGTTTTGTCTGTCATAGTTGAAGTGTACCTATGATGAAAATTACAGGCCTCTCTCATCTTTTTAAGTGGGAGAACTTGCACAATTGGTGGCTGACTAAATACTTTTTTGCCCCACTGTACTTGTTTATTATTTAACCCTCTGTTCCCCATGTTTTGTTTGTGAGTGATTGTTCATTGTACATCAGTCCGTTTTTTGTGGGCTCGCTATGTCGCCTTGTATTATTGTATTTTTGAGTAAAGTACGTTGATTACTCATATCTGCTGTCCTGCGCCTGACTCTCTACACCATCTACACACAGGACCATTACATAGCCACCAATCAAGATATTAGTGTTTAAAATGTCTATTAAGTACAAAAAAATATATATAGAATTCTTCTTCCACTTTAACATTCCAGAGTATTTTGTGTAGATGACAATTAAATACATTTTAATCACACTTTTGTAACACAATAAAATGTGGAAAAAGTCACGGGATGTCAATACTTCCTGAATGCACTGTATGTGCAGGTATGGTATTATACTGTAAACAAGCAATGACAGGCAATGCATCTCATTCATCCAAGATGGATTTAGGCAGAGATTAACTAAAGTAACCTTTCGGGGCATCACCCGTTCATTACTGAAGATCGCATTGTGCGTAAGCAACAGTTTATATCTAAGAACCGTAAACACAGCAGGTCGACAACCAGCAATCATCCTCCATGGGGATTGAACATGGTTTAAGTCTGCAACTGAAGTCTTTCACCCCTTTCAACAAGGCAAATTTCCTCATAGGGGTAAATCAAGGACTCTGTCTTTGTGAACATTATATTCACTCTATAACTAGTCAAGAAAGCCCCCCATGTTCATTTCAACCAACAGCCCTATGGTTGGTTGCTTCACGTCATCACTAGCTCAATGTCTTCTGTCTGTAACCACTGAAAAAAAGACTTAAAAACTAAAGACATATGTCTAAAGACATAAGTGTGCCAGAAACTCCATCGTCACCCTGTCAGTTCTACACTTTTAGAAAAAAAGGTGCTATCAGGAACCTACAAGGGTTTTTCAGCTGTCCCCATAGGATAACCCTTTGAATAACCCTTTTTTGTTCCAGGAAGAACCCTTTTGGTTCCAGGTAAGAACCCTTTTAGGATCCATGTAGAACCCTTTCCACAGATGGTTCTACCTGGAACCCAAAAGGGTTCTACCTGGAAGCAAAAGGAGCTCTAATTGGAACCAAAAGGGGCTCTATCCTGTGGGGACAGCCAAAGAACTCTTTTGGAACCCTTTTTTTCTAAGAGTGTAGAGACGTGTTCTGTGTGTGTCAGATAGGGCTTTGAAATGCGATGCCTCTCATCGTTGATACCACACTTGGCGTGTGTGGAGACGGCACACCCTCCTCAGACCGCCTGCCTGCCTGCCTGCTGGTGCCTGTCCATGACATGCTGCCTCAGCCACGCTAACTCCCTCGCTGTAGAAAAACAACCAAAACAGAGAGAAAAGGTCATGGTGTTCCTTCCCTCAGACAGAAAAGGAAAGTCACAGTGGTTTATCAAAGCAGAAGATCTCCACTTAACTATTCTAGGATGGTTTCTGAGGAGCCTCATAAAGGAACAGCAGCAGATGTCTATCTACCAGCATGTGACAGGGTCTAGGCCTAGGGAGAAAAACACTTATATAACAAATATCCCCATTAACAGACCCTAGTGGCACTAAGAAAGAGAAAAGAAGAGAAATGACCATATTGATTAATTGGACAAAAGATCTGTTTCACTAACTTAACGGCTGTTGTAACTAAGGGTGCTTGGCAGCGTACATTCCTCCTGATCTTTCTTCCAGTCCTTAAGTTCCCAATTCCTCCGCTACGTTACACTCATCCCTTTCTCCCTCCACACGGATGATGGCAGACACCTCATGTAAGGAAGGATTGTGTGTCACATGATCAGTCTTGTGAGGAAAGATTCACTTAGAGGGCCCTTTGCCTTGACATGTTTGTCTGTGTCTCTAGCTGGTCTCTCAGTGCTATTGGATGTCATTGGATTTGCAATGTTGTGACTGAGACAACGTGCCCAGCCACACCTCTGTGCTTGTTTGTTTCATTTTCACGTGTGCTTACCGTATGGTCATGTAAGACTTGCACACAATTTTAAGCTATTCTTTTTCTGAATGGAACCATTTAGCTTACGTACATAGCTAAGAGTTCAGATGTTCCCTGATATACAGAACCATTCAAATGCCAATTGAAGAACATCAGGCACATAACTTTGACACTTTATCTATCGGTACCAATCCAAAACTCACACACAAAGCTTTTTTTTTTTTAAACCGACAGCAGTCCAGAACGATTGGTTCCAGTCCCTCTGAATGTGCTCACGGTCCCCAGCTCACGGCTGAACATCTCGTATGTATGTGAGTTGAACTGCAGGCTGGCAGGCTAATTCAATGGTATGTTTTCATTAGGTCTCAGGGGCCGAGTAGAGCCCCCTCCTTAGCGTGGCTTGTATGGACTCTGACCCCGGTTTAATGCAGGGTGATAGCGATGGGGGTCAAGGTTTTGGAACGCACGCAGCCCAGACTTAAGGTAACAATTTGAGGAGGCAGGCAGCAACATTACAGGGTTATGTAACCCATAGTCGCTGGTCCTTAATGACTTCACAGGCCCCCTGGAATGTCCAATTCTCAATAAGTCTACTTTTTCACCGCTCTGTTTGTGGCAACACAAATAAGGTTTGGTATGGTAACCTTAAACAAATCCCTTGTCTGTGCTGTCCTGTGCTGTCCTGTGCTGTGCTGTGCCGTGCCGTGCTCTGCTGTGCAGTGGTGGGGAAAGTACTAAATTGTCATACTTGAGTAAAAGTAAAGATAAACTTAATAGAAAATTACTAAAGTAAAAGTGAAAGTCACCCAGTAAAATACTACTTGAGTAAAAGTCTAAAAGTATCTGGTTTAAAATGTACTAAAATACAGTGGTGGAAAAAGTACTGAATTGTCATAATTGAGTCAAAGTAAAAAGTAAAAGTACATTTCTACTTAAATACTGTGCACCAGACCGGTGGCGATTTTCTAGGACGCATTAGTAGTTTTCAATGGCCACCTGACAACCAGAAATAGCCGTCTGAATTTTAGATTGGGTTCTTTCCATTTTTCTTTTGTTCTGCATTATTTATGCATTCCTGTTCTTTCCCGCTTATCTGCTCACATATCTCTCCTTCAGTATAAACACAGGGAATGAAGATTGGGCTATCATGTACAAAAACAAAGACTCAGCCAATTTCAAGATAATTATGTTTCCTACCATTATGACACCATTGATTGATATTCAACGTCAACAGCAACAGTACATTTGCATTCTGCTACAGCAGGACGCTGTAAGCTGACTGGTCCTGTGAATGAATGGCTTGATAAAGATCAATATGGCACCTTGCCACATGTGGTCTTTCCACTCTACACCATTTGTAAAGTGAGGTCATAACCTCAACCTCCCCCCCACCACTCCTTTATTGTCTGGGATGTGTCTCAGCTGTGTAGGAAAACTATCCCCCATACAGAATGACCAGCTCTGTTTGTCCAGGGGGCAATCCACCCCAACACAGGGGCCTTCAGCCCTATAACATTGAACATCCTCAGCCCAGGCCAGCCGTGATGTCAGCAAGCCTCTGGTGCTTAGGTGACACATTTCCCAGGGGACGGAGCCCAGCCCAGGCCTGGTGCTGCTGCATCATGGGCCAACTCACTCTGCTCTGCTCTACTGACAGTTGTAAACAGCAATTACTTAATGAGGATGCCTGAAGTCCTGCCATGCATGTTGCCCAATTTACTGGGACCCATTGTGGCTGCCCAATATACTGGGTCTCTTCCGTGGCTGCCCAATCTTCTGGGTCTCCACTGTGGCTGCCAAATATACTGGGTCTCCACTGTGGCTGCCCAATTTTCTGGGTCTCCACTGTGGCTGCCCAATAGACTGGGTCTCTTCTGTGGCTGCCAAATATACTGGGTCTCCACTGTGGCTGCCCAATTTTCTGGGTCTCCACTGTGGCTGCCCAATTTACTGGGTCTCCACTGTGGCTGCCCAGGGAGGGATGCTTTCTTATTATTTTGGGTCCTGATGAAATTATGTCATTGTAAAATAAAGGGAAAACTGCGATCCTTGACGACTGGCCTACTTTTCAAGTTATTTTGGACTTTAACATTGTTACGGGCCATGATATTTCAGGCCATGGTAGTTCTACTTTGTTTGTTCTTTGTCTGAATCTGTTTGCCAATGGATGGGGACATGTTGTACGTTCTTGCTCGATGACAGGCAGCAGGGCAGGGACACTGACATAAAATGTGCCACTCCCAGTGGTGGGGTGAAGGACACATGTTCAGGAGGAGAGAAGAGCAGTTCCTAGCATCATGCCCCATGGGCAGTCTGACTGACTGCCATAATTGCAGTATATGTGGGAGAGATGCATGCCTCAATTGGTAAAATCTTGCCCAAAGTAATGATTGACACATTTGATTGCTCACTTGCCTACAGCATGTTTCTGTTACATCAAACCCTTATTGTTTTTAGGTGTGTGTGTGTGTGTGTGTGTGTGTGTGTGTGTGTGTGTGTGTGTGTGTGTGTGTGTGTGTGTGTGTGTGTGTGTGTGTGTGTGTGTGTGTGTGTGTGTGTGTGTGTGCGTGTGTGTGTGTGTATGTGTGTGTGTGTGTGTTGCACAATCTAAGCAGTAGGCGGTAATGTTTGGTTACTTATTACCTGCATAAGAGGTGTAGTTGTGTCCAATTTTTTTAAAGACATCTACTGAGGCAGTAGGAGTAGGCAACCTGTTGAATGCCACCCCAAGTAAGGCTAGTGCCTGTCTATCAGCCGTGTCGTAGTATGCGCACTGACTTTAACCCTCCCCCTTAACAAAGTCAAATTACCATTGGCTTTCATGTCACAGCGTCACTGAGAAAGCCTGGCCCTGAGATAGAGCTCAATTTTGGGACTGTCTATCCACACGCAAACCAACATACCGCGCTTGTCTTGATTACAGCTGCGGTGTATTACCAGTTCCTTCATATTTGAATGATTAATCTTTCTATTTCTTGTCAGTCAACGTCTATTTCTGAGGGTCACAGAATTCACCTGGGCATTTTTTTGTGCTGAGAAGTTTGCTGTTCTATTACAACATATTTTTCTCTTAATTTATCTTCCTCTGTATTTTTTGTGATGAAATTAACTTGAACGTATAGAACAGCAAATATAACTTCTGTCAAGGAAATATATTTTATCACCTCTCTCCAAACGGACTGCGAAGCAATGATGAACAAGAACGGGATGGTGACAAAAATTCACACGAGAATTAGGACCGATCCTTTCACGAGCAATTATGAGTTGCTTGGCAGAGAATTGGGCAGGTAAGTCGCTTGAAATGTTTAATAGTGTACCCTGTCCAGATCATGAAATGATGCGCTACAATAGGTGTCAATGCGTGCTGCAGTGCGAAGTAAACACGGGGAGGCAGGGGTAAACACACTGTTCAGTCTTTAAAGTGAGATATTACAAATGGGAAATGTTTGTATTTTCTCTCTGCACGTGCAAACGGGAATACGTAAACATTTCACGGTGTCGGCCCAATCCGGATGAGTGGCGCTGACACTGCTATGAAGACTCTCGATCTGCGCCCATGAAATTGTTTTGTGTAGTTGGCATTTTGTTTTTTGTAAGGGAAATCTGTGGGATTTATTCTTTGTGTGAGGCCTAATATTTCTGGAATTTGATTTAAGTATAACCAGCCTTGTCTCATAGACTATACGTAATATAGTAAACGTACATCCGGAATACTTACGTTTAGTGTATGTTACTTTTGGTATGGTTACTTATAGCAAAACAATTGGTTTGTTGGCCAGGTGTATAACGCGAACATCTAGCATGCGTGTTGGATTCTCATCATGGACAATTTTAGCAACTTTGAAACGACTTACTACTTTTTTGCTACTTTGCAACTACTTAGCATGTTAAGTAGTGGTGTAAAGTACTGAAGTACTATATCTGTTTTTTGATTGTATCTGTACTTTACTATTTATATTTTTCACTACTTTTACATTCTTATAGAAAATGATGTACTTTTTACTCCATACATTTTCCCTGACACACAGAATTACTCATTACATTTGAATGCTTAGCAGAACAGAAACATTGTAAAATTCACACTCTTATCATGAGGTCATACCTACTGCCTCTGATCTGGTGGACTCACTAAACACATGCTTCATTTGTAAATTATGTTGGAGTGTGCCCTGGCTATCCCCTAATAAAAAATGTAATTGTGCCATCTGGTTTGCTTAATATTAGGAATTTGAAGTTATGTATATTTTTACCTTTTGATACTTAAGTATATTTAAAATGAAGACTTACTCAAGTAGTATTTTACTGCGTGACTTTTACTTGAGTCATTTTCTATTGAGGTATCTTTACTTTTACTCAAGTATGACAAGTGAGTAACTTTTCCACCATTGATGCTTAACCCTAACTCCTACCCTAGCGAACGTTAGCAGCTACCGAACGTTAGCAGCAGCAAATTGGAATTCGTAACATATCAAACTTTTTGCAAATTCGTAACATAAATAACATGAATGAATTGCAATTTGTAATATATCATACTAAATGAATGATGGACAGCCACAAATGAATACATACCATACTAAATGGAGTGTTCGGATGACACCAACGCAGGCGCATATTTTCAGTCGCAATAAAGAGCATCATAATTATGTCTCTTGTAGTCTGAGAGCTGGTTTTGTTTTGGTACGTAGGCTACATGTTTTTCATGGCTGATTTTACATGAGTAAGGACTTGAGATGATAATTGTGATGCTAAATCAACCTTGTTTTTCTGTGTGCTGTTTTATTTTGGGGTGGATGGTATGTTGAATGTTACTTAATTCTACAACGGGACCATTTTTATGCTCATGATACACATACAGTATCAACACTAGCACAAAAAAAATGTCCTCCATTTGTAATTTATCCCTAGCCTCAATCAATGGCTTGTGAGACTTCTTTGATTCTCCTTCAATTGTGCCACATTCTGTCCCCTGTAAACTGAATTGAGATAATCATTTTACCCTATATCCCCATCTCTCCCCTCTTTAACTGTTACTGCTGTGGGGGCCCTCGGTAGAAAGGTGAATATGCAATGCATTTTACCAGCCCCAGTATTATTAGCATGACATATGCTCTGACCTACATGTACCATCACTGGTCTCAGTAGCTCCCTATCTCTATATCTCCACCATCCAAGGAATCTCTGGCACAAACACAAGCTATTAACACAGGAAGAGATGTTTGCTATTATTCTGTTTGTTCCAGAATCCAGACCATGCCTACAGCCTCACCCATGGCTGTTTGTTTGGGATTGTTACAGTGGGCTAATTCCCTGCCAATCAGCCCTGTTTTGTCCTGGAGGTCAGGGTGGGGGATAACGTGCAATTACCATCAGTCTCCCTCCGCCCTGCTCCGGCCCCCTGTTGTTCTCCACAGATCAGCGAGTGTGACCTACAATGCATTTGAACCCAGACACTAAAATGTGTGCATTCCAAGGCAGTTGAATGGGAGGGGGGGGGGGGGGGGGGGGGGGGTGGTGGTGTCTCAGAGATTTTAAACTCCTGTTAAAAAGCCAGTAGCCAGTAGCTACTACTTCCCTAGGGCCAAAATGTTTTAGTTCTAACCTGTTGACTAGGATTATTAACTAATCTGGACTTGGGTCATCGCATCGTTTCTGTCTCAGGTGATATTGTACCAATACCCCATGCAACCGTCCTTTATAACTTCATATGGAGTGGGAGACTGGGAGGTGTTACATGTTTCTCTCTTTTCTGGATAGTATGCAGTCGGGTGCTAAATAAAGACTCATTCACTTTGGCAGTTGGTAGCAGCCAGATTTCCCTGTCTGACACCATGGGACATCCTGGGCCAGCAGCCAGGACCTGGGGGTGGGGGGGGGCTGTTTGAGCTCCGAGCGAGCCCAGCGTCCTCTCGGCACTTCTTCCGCCCCCATCTCTCTCTCCTCCTCATCCTCCTCTCATTACCTCCTCGCCCCCACAACATCCTGATCTGGCCTCATAAATCCCATTAAGTGCAGGAATGTGAGCTGTGTTGGATGCCAGGAGAGCAGCTTGTCAAGATTTAGATGGCCAGTAGAAGAGGAGGGATGGATCCCCCCCCCCCCCCCCCCCCCCCTTCTCTCTCTTCTTCACAATGTTTGAGACATTGTGGCCCCTGGTAAACCTGCAGTAACACCTTTGAAGGCTTCTGAAATCTGCCCCTGATTGCTTCCCTTCAATGACCCCCGCCCCCCTCTGTAAATATACTCACACAAAAATCAGGCATTTAGATAACGTAGAAGAGTTTTTACTTTGAGAACAAGTTACAAGAGTTGACATGAAAGATATTGACTTTGAATTAGTTGGAACCGATCCCTGTTTCTAGGTCAAATGGGTGTCCTCTGATATTTACTTAGCCTAGATTTTCACTATCTTCACTATGATTTAGAAGGACAGCAAAGGGGTTGTCAACAAAAATGTGTAGGTTTTTGTGTCGTCTGAGAGGAGTTTATGAAGAGGAACCCAGCCTGTACTGTGTTAGGTAGCTGAAGGTGATCAGCCGTCTGTGTTTCTCAAAAGGGGAGTGACTCATGTCTGGGTCACTCCCCTTTCGAGAAACACAGACCCCACAGGAAAAACAGTTTCTCAGTTAAATTAGTGCCATCACTATGCATACTGAATGAAAACTTCCTTTTATGATCCCCTGTTGATTTGGGGAGTGACACACCACATACATGCAGACATGATGACGTGAAGCTGCATAATGATAGATCTGGAAATCAGGTGTTGGTGTGTCTGCATAATTGCCTTTTCTGTGGGATTTGGGATTTTCACAAAATGTTAAAGACAAACTTCAAGTGGCAGACGTGATTTCTGTCTGAGTGTCTCTAAGGAGCAGCTTCCTGCTCAAGGAGAAGGCTGAAAGTCATGTATTCTCTCATGGGTCAGACGTTTGAAGCATGTCGAACTTTGTCTGTATCCACCTATAACCCCTGTGCTCTTGTCTCTGGTGTGTTACTACAGACACTGTGTTAAAACAGCAGGGTAATGATGGCCTAGTTTAGCAATCTTTGACCTGTTGTCACCATCTTAAAAGGCCTCCTGTTGCTCCTCAGCATCGCCTGTGGTTTCTTTTAATATCATCGGCAGTTCCCAGCACAGAGGTAGCTGCTCTGAACTTGGGGAATTGGCTAATTAAAGGAGAAAGGCTTTGACTTTGACTGGTTTGGGTCTTTTTGATTTGGAACAATGTGCCCTTGCAATCCTCACTAGGGCTGGGAACCAGTGAGAGTGAAGAAAGGGGAAGGAGGAACAGCCCACAGGGAATGGGCTTGTGCCAGCTAACATATCCAGGAGGAATAGCAGGCTTAGGTTTACAGTACAGCCAGCCTGGAGGTAAGATGTGAGAAAATGACCAGCACCAGGTTTACACTCCCTCTCCATACAGACACTGCTTTTAATAGCATAACTGTAGGGATGCCATTGTCTACCTGTGCAGTTTTTATGAATGGTTGCCTTTCACTGCCAGGCTCTGTCTGGCCAAAGACATTGACTCCAAAACAGTGTCTGTTGTATGTCAAGTAACATGGCAGAAACAGTTGTCAGTTGAACCAGGGTAGCGAGGGAAGGCCAAAATTCACTAACAGGGATGCCAAATGATTTGATAAGTGAAGTTGCGGACTCAGTTTTTTTTTTCAGGGGTTAGGAGGACTCTGCTGTGGCCTCCTGGACCCACTTCTCCCTGAGTCCAGCCCCAGGGAAGTGGGTGGTCCTGGTCCTAGTGCAGGGGCTGCCATGTTTGCTGGGCTGCCATGTTTGCTGGTCAGCCTGCACAGGCCTTTGTGTGGCTGTCCGAGGAGATGTAGGGTCCTGCTTAAGGTCTGGGTGGAGGCGTTTGGGAATTCCATTTGTCCCCCGCTGCTGTCAGCTGTAAGAATGGGAAGTGTACAAGGCTCTGTTATCACCCTGGGATAGTGTTTGTAGAAGGCTGGACACAGTGGGGTGATTCTACACATTGGATTTCCTGCCCACACCCGCAGCCTGACCCACAACACCTCTGCTGTATCCATCAATGTATGCAGCAGCAAATGGAATGCTCAGATGGTATTCTAGAATTGTGGTTGTACGTTCCTCTTTTCTTTTCTCTGGGGGTGGGGCTTGTGGACAGACAAGCCCAGCTGTTGCACTCCTCTCTTTATGTTGACTTTTAAAGAGTGCTATTAGTCTTATTCCCCCTCCCCCCTGCCTGTCCTTTCAGCCACTCAGGAGTGACAGTTGGGGCCCACCTCCTGCCCTTCAGGCCCTCCACCGAGGAGGAAGAGGAGAGAAGGAAATCTTACTACACTGATGAGGGAGCCTATCACTTGGTGCTCATCATCAGTCCTATATTGCATAACAATGGTTGATAACTCCATGTGTATCCCTCTGTTTTGTAATACCACTCAGTCCACCTCTTCATTTTCCTTGGTGGTCTTTCAGTGGCCTGTGCATCCTACCTATTTTAATCTGTTTCACTGCACTGCATTTATTTATTTTTTTGCTTTATTGGTTGTGTCATAATTGTTTGGAGCTCTCAGTGCTGTAATTGCCGTTTCTCTCCCATGATTACTCCCTGCAGGTTCATGGCCAGAGTCAATCAGATTTACCGATAAGACATTGAAGACAACCAAATCAAACGTGTAAGCCTCCTGTAAATGAAACTCTTAATTGTGTTTCTGATTATTCAACATATCCCTTCCCCCCACTATTTTTATTTTCCCAGGGGAAAGTTTGCTGTGGTGAAGAAGTGCATTGAAAAGGCGACAGGGAAGGAGCACGCTGCCAAGTTCTTGAGGAAGCGTCGGAAGGGCGAGGACTGCCGCATGGACATCCTCAACGAGATCGCTGTTCTGGAGTCAGCCAAGGCTAACCCTTATGTGGTGGCGCTGCATGAGGTCTACGAGACCAACTCTGAGATCATCCTCATCCTCGAGTGGTGAGTAAACTCGTAATGCATCAAAACGCAAAGACCATGGGAAAACGTGGTGTGCACAGTATGTGAGTGTGTGTTTGGATCTCTGCACCACCCTTAGCTCATGTCGCCAGTGATGGGAGAAAATGCTGGTGATGGTAATCTAGAAGACCCTTTAAACTCTCTGTACATGTTGATGCTCCACCACAATGCAGCACTGGCAGGAAAAACGGGATGAAATGATAAGGTTCCTAATGAGGAGGGAAATGAAAACCCATTATGCGCCATTTACCGAAAAAACTTTCCGTCTCTGCAGGTTCTTCTCTTTCTGTGTAGTTTCGAGAGGTTTTGATGCGGTCGCCTGAGTAAAAATGTATTCTGCTGATATAAAACATGGGATTTTTTTTATGTCCTCTTTGTTTCAAAACCGCATGAGATGTTGAGTGACGCGAATGTCAGAGCGTTGAATTTCTTGAAAAATGGTAGATTACATCTCTCCAGTCTAACCCTCACACGTCAACTTCCTGTGTTTGCACTCTTACTGCTGAGGATGCAGCTGCGTGTCACTCAAGAGTTTCTCACCTTTAAAAACAGCTGCATGAACACGCACGCCAAACACACGCAGGCCTGCTTGAACCTTGTAACCTTATAAGGAAATGATAACTCCCCTGTGGTTGGTCGCTGTGCTCATAGCCACATCTCCGATTCTTGTTACCTTGCCTTACTATGATTGTGTCAGTGCTTCTATAAACAGACGGACGAAGATGGACCAAATGACTCAATTTTGAAGATTCTTGAGAATAAGTATTTGTCACGTGATACATTTTAAGGAAAAACTAGCATCGGTCAAATTATTCCATCATGCTTCAAAGCATCCATTCCATCCAAACACAGGGGAACCAGTCAGCATCTGAGCTGCATCCATCTGATCAACAAAGCAATGAGGTCAGGGTGGAAGGAAAGGCTCTGTCTGGTCTGGTGTTATATCCTATGACTACTATCTAGCGTGTGTGTCATGGGTGTCCTCCATGACCACTCTGGTCTCATTCTAATTAGGAGCCAGAGATGGTAACAAGCATTGTAATGATCCCCAAGCCCCATTACAAATAGACAACACCCCACCAACCAGTTCATCTAGAAGACCAAAAGACTGTGTCCCCTCCTGACCCTGGTGGGTGGTTTATGACCAGACATCTCCACCCATTCCCGTCCTAGACATAGAATGCTCCCGCAGAACAAAAGGTTCCCTATAGGGGGGGGGTCGTGGTATGTGCTTGGCCTTGGACCCCAGTTCGAAAGAGGAAGCAGAGCCACTATTTCCTGCCTGCAGGGGCAGGCACTGGTCCATAGCCCTGCACTAGCTGCCAGATAACTTTGCGCTTCCTTGTGCATTCGTGCAGTTGTCTTTTGTCTGTCTGAAAGTTTTGGAGATTCTTTGGAGATTCTTCTAGGCCTATGTTCATCCAGATCCCAGTATAGGTTATGGTTCCTAGTGAAATCCCCTACTAACCTGGTAATCTGCAGCCATTGAGATGCTGTTGCAGCCTGTATGACTGTGAACTCTTTGCCTGTGAAAGGGCTCTCTGACCTCAGCGTGGGCTAGCTTTGCTGCAAACCAGAGAATAATGTTCCATTTCCTGTGGGTTTACATAGAAGCAGTTAGTAATGCTCCCAAAAGTAGAAAACACACACACACACAAAGTAGCATGCGCATACACTCACACTCATACTCACACATTGGTCTGCACATAGCCACAACCACATCCCCACGCAACGTATGAGAAATGGGAGCGAGAAACAAACTTTTCCTCATCAGTAAGTCTAAACCCAGTCTGTGCGAGCACCACACATAATGACTAGTCTAACTGAAAATGCCACTTTTTAATGAGAAATGAACCTGCATCATCTCTGCTTAGAACGCATTCTGACGGTTTAATCATAATGGTTTTCTGTACTAGGGGCACAGTCCATGGCCTGCTTCTGATGGTGGTGAATAGTTGCACAAAATAAATGTCTTCAATGGTTCTCCAACAAATATTAGATTGTCATCTGTGTGTTCCCAACTCTCTACATGTCTTGTCAAGGAAACCCATGATGTTACCAGAGATCAAACAACCCTCTAGGATGAGACCAAACATCTTACGTTTTTGTCATATTGACAAATACAGTATTGTGCAGGTGCATTTCTAGAGGTCTACCTTATATGTGGGAAAATTAGATGAACCAAGTCACCCGACGTTTGTTTTTCACGGTCAGTGTACGCACGCCGAAGGTTTGGTCCAACCCTCAGTCACTACATATTTGTTTATCTGGCAAACAATATGAGTTACACGTTTTGTGAATACTGTACTTAGCCGTTTCACCTCAGTCTTTGAACTCATGACACTGCTGTAAACTCTGAGGTCACTTCAGATGAGAGGAACTCAAAATCTTAACCAATTACAGGCAATCGGATAGTCTTGGGAATGGCAGTCGGGTCCACAGATTGCCCGGCCAATCATAACCCGAGAGCAGCTTTAAAGCTTTACAGGGTATGTTGATGAAAATGTAGCACTTTGACTCACTCAAGCTTGATCTTTCAGCGCTGATGGAATCACTCCTGAGGTTATTTTTTCTAGAACAGTTTTTCAGCCCCTCTGCAATTGGGAAAGAGGATGATGTTTTTTTTTTTCTTCTTCTCCCCCCTCTGTCCTCTTAATTCTGCTTTCATCCTCAAGTGTAACTGTATCTGATGTTTTTGCGTGGGTTTTGAAACATCTTACGTAATGCAAATTGAAACTCTCACCTCCAGTCCACGTCAGCCATTTATCTTTGTCACTTCAAAATGTATGCAGTCCTCGGTTAAGTGAATGGATTATATACGAGTCTTTGACACACATCTCCACTGTCTGACATGGACTGGCCTTCATTTAAAACTGCAATATGTTCTTCAGGATATCTTTTTAGGAACTAGTAAAAGTGTTTTTGAGGATGAGTGCTGTCTAATCAATTGTGTTTGCAATTTTCTAAATGGAAAAAGCTCCTTGAACAACCGTTTGTACTGAGTTCTCTTCATTCTAGTAAAGGTTTGACACATCAAGTCTCCTGTAACGGAGGATGAGTGTTGTCACAGCATAGTCTCATCTAAATGATGACAACTCTGAAACCAGAGTCTATGTACTGTGCTGAGGACACAATGCAGTCAACACACAGGCCCTGTGAGAAGTGATCAGTAGTAGGCTTTGAGGTTTGGTAGCTGGCCAGCAAGAGTAAAATGCCTATTCCTGGAGATCTTAAGCCCAGACTAACCAAGTTGGCTTGTGAGAATGCAGCCAATATTGTGAAGCACATACGTAAATACACACTCTGTCCCACATCCTCTCATTGGGAAGTCATGGCTCGTCGGTCTTCAGCTCATTCTCAAGTAGCTCTTTGCCCGCCCTCCGCCCAACCCTAATGTTCTGCGGGTGACGGCTACTGTGAATCTCTTTTGATGGGACTCTGCGCAGTTATTCTGTCTTAAGTGGATGGGAAACCATTCCATGTCGTCTGTCTGCTGACTGACAGTGGGGAGACTGATCCACTGAGGCATAGAGGGAGAAATGAGACCATACAAACATGATGGCAGGAGATGTATCAGATCTTTCCATAGTGCTTGGAGAGTATGTCCTCAGTCCATTTAATTTCTACAGGATGGCTCTTGTTAGTACTAAAAGCCTTGTCTCCTCCTAGATGAGAGTTTATTGAAGTATTTTGGAGGGTATTTTTGCTTTCGCCTTTCGGTAAATAGTTAAAACTGGGAAAGGAAGGGGTGGGATAATTAGACCTATTTGAGTCAATTGTATTAAATTGAGACCCAGCACATGGAACAGACGAATGATGAGTGGCACAATCTATTTTTTTAATGTATTTATTTTAAATCATGCAGTTGTCAGCAAGCATAAATCAAAGCCATGCTTCCAACAACACACTGATGTCTCTCATTTCCTCTATCCTAAAACTGGTCAACTAGGACTGCTATGCATATTTGGTATACATGTGTACTGTAGGGACTTTGGTCCCCTTTCTTCTTTTAGTAGTCTTCCACCAACACCTTTTTTTTGGGGGGGGGGGGGGGGTCAAAAGATACAGCCAGCATTAAATGTGTGGAGCCCCGAGCGAAAGGGGATTTATATGGCGCAATGATGGATATCCAGAAAAACACAATCTCATATTTTCACAGCTGAGGACAGTAAAGGTAGGGATGCAACAGTGCGGGGCTACCCAGGGATTAGATGGTGTGGTTATGTAACAGTTATGCCCGGGCCATGGTCATAGATAAAAAGCATGTGTGCTGACTAAATCCCCCACACATGGCTGTGCTATTTGGCAAGCGTCCCCTCTCCAGGCTTTTCATCTGCTTTGGAGAAACATCCAACATAAATCTGCCATGTCCCGGACGGCATTGCTTACCATTGTTACACAAGCATGACTAGAATTGACAAACAAGGCATTTGCCTTAACAAAAATGAGATGTCAGCATTTTAATTTGTTAATTGGCCTTTCTATTTTCTAAGTGGATCCAAAAAATAGGACAATCCCCCCCCCCCCCCCCACTAATCCTGAGCAGTTGGGAGTGGGTGCCCAGATTGGATAAACTTCCAATTTTGGGGGAGCGACACAGCAGTGTGGTGGTAATCCACTACTGTAAACTATGGGATTGTTTCAGTGTGCTGTCACTGTCTCAAGTCTTAGGTAACTCTTTATTATACGACAGGGATCTTCTAGTTCGATAGATTTGAAATTCTTTCCCCTTCGTTTTTTGTTTTTGACTTAACTGATCTGGAATGTGTAACTCTGGAAAGCCTTATCTGGGGCTGGCACTGACTGATATGGGTCCTCGTATCTCGAGTCAAAGCTGAGGTCAGGGAGGCACCATTTTTCTTCTGATTTTCGTGTGGGAACGTCGGAGTGCCACAGACAGGAGTCACATGCTTTGTGTGTGGATGTGGAGCACGGACCCTGTTCCCAAGCCCAAAGTACAATAACCACAGGGCCAGTTGCGTAACACTTCACTGTGTATGTGATAACGGGATAGGGGTGGGATTGGCATTGTCGCCATGTTTGAGTTGATAGTTGTACAAATGCAGTGATTTACAGTGTAAGGGTGTAGACTTCATGAGTGTAAACTACAGATATGATAAACATGTACTGTTTGTTGTTCATCTCATCGCTATGGGTCTATTTTGATCCTCCTTTGCCTCTGTGTTTTCCAGTGCTGCCGGTGGAGAGATCTTCAACCAGTGTGTTGCGGAGAACGACGAGGCCTTCACAGAGAAGGATGTGATCAGGTTGGCCAGACAGATCCTCACCGGCGTGGCCTGTCTGCACAGCAACAATGTGGTCCACTTGGACCTGAAGGTCAGTAGAAAGCTCTTCTTGGAACCCAAAACCAAATCCACTACAAGTTACGGCTGTCAAAGTGAGACTAGTGAAAAAAACAGGACACCCCTGGAATGGACGACTGTTTCTCAACTGCCATATTTCTCCCCTTAAGCAATGAGAACCCCTTAATGTGGCAGAGCAGTAACTCTTCCTGTATTCTAGCAAATAAAGACGCCCATCCAAGTTGCTCTGTTAGCTTTTAACGAGTGACAACTGTTTGTATGTGAATGCTGCGTAGTTATTGTCCTGTAGTTCCTGCTCTTACATATGAACCCTGTCAGGGTCTGGTTTCTCTTTCAAACTTATTTTGTAAATACTGCAGGGTTGTGTAACAGAAGACACAGAACAAAAGCTGTAAGTCCTATAGGTCTGTTTTGTCTGCCCAGTGATGTCAAAAACATTTGTATTGTTGATAAGGATGAATAAAATACTGTTTTGGAACATGTTAGAACTTGGCAGGCAGGTTATATATGACGATGGACTCCTCTGATCCTGGGGGTTTATGAGCAGGGTTTTTGGGTGAGGGGGACTGAACCGACTGTCCTCAGACTAGCTTTTATTGGCTCCCCATTTTTCCTTTTCTACTCCCCCAGTGATAGACAGTGTTAAGTCTATTCCTGGTGAAATGTCACAGGCTTGCTGTCTCTGCCTCTGGTCTGTCTCTCTTGGTCCTTCATTTATCCTAGATTGTGATACAGCCTGGGATCAAACCTGGGTGTGTAATGACAGCTCTAGTGATGCAGTGCCTTAGACCGCTGTGCCACTTGGTCCAAGATGTCCTGGCCAAAGGCCCCAGGCCAGGAATCTAGCCAGTATGACCCAGAGGTTAAGCATCGTATATGATATAGGAGCCATCTAATGTGATAGGCCCTCCAAGACATCCCACCTTTCCTAGGAATCCTCTAATAGGCTAAGGGGATGAACCTGGTTTAGTGATATTGAATCTCTGAGGCTGTACACTCTGTGGGTTTGGCTTATTCATGTAGAGGTAGATTAGACTCTTTAGTGGAAGGCCTTGAGGCTCAATGACTACTCAACTGATTAACTATCAATCAAGCATGGTATGTGACCTCTGACTGTAAATTCACTTACCACGCACTCTTTGGATTTGGTCTAATCTGTCTATCTCGGTCTCGCCCCTCAGCCCCAGAACATCCTGCTGACCAGTGCCATCCCACTGGGTGATATCCGCATCGTGGACTTTGGCCTGTCCAGAAGCATGGACAGTGTGACAGAAGTCCGAGAGATCCTGGGCACCCCGGAGTATGTGGGTGAGTCCTGCCTCCTGGCTTCTGCAGTCAGATTATATCAATAAGGAAGATAGATAAGCAATTCTAAACTTCAGTACTGTAAAATGTTTATTAGGACTAATTGGCGTTGTCTATGCTATTCCAGCTCCAGAGATCCTGAACTATGAACCCATCAGCATAGCGACAGACATGTGGTGAGTATGAGCTAAAGAGACAGTGTCAAGCAGATGTCAGCTAGTGTCTTCAATACATCTTGGTTTTTCCAGAAGCCATAAAATATTGATCACCAGCCAGCTCCACAGTGGAAATCTGAGAAGAATACTTCCCCATGTCTTGTAGTCTGACACCGTTCCCTCCTCATCTCTCAGGTCCATAGGGGTCCTGACCTACGTCATGCTGACGGGCGAGTCTCCGTTCCTGGGGGACAACAAGCAGGAAACCTTCCTGAACATCTCCCAGGTCAACGTGGACTACTCCCAGGATGCCTTCGAGGGCGTCTCCTCCCTCGCCATTGACTTCATCAAGACCCTGCTGCTCAAAAACCCCAGGTGAGGAACAGGATAGGGTCAAGAATCAACACTCAATCAGTTCAGTGCCACAGCCCGACAGATGTTCTCCCACATGTCCCATAGTGAGTTCAACACTGATTAACAGGTGAATGATGTCATTCATACTGCTGTTTGCAACACATCCTCGTTAAGTCTCCAGATGCGTGGTAACGTATATTAATCATTGTTACGTTTCGACTATTAACACATTCTGTGTCACCATTGTCACTATTTGATCAAGTGTTCCAGCACAGAAGGGCTAGATACTGTATGTCTCAATGACAAACAGCAGTAGTCTATCGCTGTGATAGGCCATAATCTTCACTCAATATAATTTAATTGCTGCAGATTATCGGCAGTATAATTTATATATTTTTTTAAGTGGAAAAATTCCTGTGTGTCTGAGTAATCCCAAAAAGGGGAAAAGACTGGGATGAAACAGTGGGCTTTGGTGGTTTTCAAAAAGACTGTCAGGGAAAGAAGAGTGTCTGAGGGAATGGGAGGGACAGGAAGTTATATAACTGCATATTTGTCACCTATTTGCTTTCCTTTACATATATTCAAATTAGCTATTTCAGTTTTACTTTCAAAACTGATGAACAGAAGCTTTAAAGTCCTTGCTGCCTAGACATTGATGATTGATTTGAGATCTGACACGCATCCTCTGTCTGTGTGTCCACAGGAAGAGAGCCACTGCAGCGGAGTGCCTTAACCACCCCTGGCTGACTGGACCAGCTTCCCTCTACACCCAACTCCACGCCAGCTCTCTACCCTCATTGGACGAGCCTGAGACCAGCCAATCAGAGTCTGAGCCTGAGAGCCCGGCACCCTCCCCAGAGCTGGAGAGCATGGGTTCGTACCTGATATGCCCCGGTCAGGTAGACCTGAAGACAGGCCGCAATGCCTTTTCCTTCACTTCTGAGCCCTTCCCCGCACTGCCAGAGATCCAACAGGAGCTCATCTGCTGAGGAAGGGCTCCACTAGACACTGTGTGTAGTGACTGACTGGACTGCTGTCACAGAATGGACACTGTCTGGAAGCCAGTGAGACCTGGTCTGGTCCGATGCAGGGCCTCCAGCTCTGTTTGACTCTGTATGTGTGCTGCTGCTACTGCTGCGATGGATGTGAAATCTGTCTGAGCTCAGCTGACCGTGTGCAGTAAATCCATGCGTGTTTGATGCATGTTACCCTGTGCTGATAGTGTGCTGATGCGTGGCGTCTGGTAATGAGCCACACTGACACACTTTAATGCATGTGTAGCGAGGGTACTGTAACTGTATGAGTGCTGTGAATGGAAGGAGTGGGCCAGTTCTTTGTGCTCGGCTATGAAGACTAGAACAGTGGGACTGACTTCATCCATCACTTGGTCTGGTCTGCACTCTCAGTGAAGGAAGTCCTGCTTTGTCCCAGGCTGGGTTGATCCCTTGTTGGCTCTCACCTTGGCTGCCCTTCATGTTCCACTCCCTCACCGACCTTTGAACCAGGACTTCGCCTCTCCTTTGTGAGGATGTAAATGCTGAGAGGAAATGACGTTGGCCAACAGGAAGTTGGAACCACTTTGCTTTTTGTTGAGGTCTGAACCTTATATGCCTTTCATGATGTTGATTATGAAGGATGCCAATGTGGTTAGACAGATGTCCCTAGATGAGATGCTGCCTAGGCATCAAAGGAAAACTGACTGACTGTGTTAGGGGAGTGCCCTCACAGAAACCAGTCAGAAGGGTTAAATCGTCTTCTCTGATTTTGTTTGTGTTCATATGACCACTTCAGGCCTCCAAACATAGAAAGCCATCTCAATCACCACATCTAATTAAATCACATCCTTTGTTTAGTGTAAGGACAATCTTGATGTCAATTTAAAGCACTTTTTATTTTAAAAATGAACTACACAAATGATCAAAGTATTAACCAAAGTCTTGATGAAATGGCTCAAAAAGCACAGTTTAGTTGAATGATTAATTAAGACACAAATGTACATGGCCACTTCCCACCATCTGTTGTTCATATATTTGCATCACCTGTTTCCACCAAGTGCCATATAGTTCACCTGCTGTGTTGATGTTTCTGTTTATTCTTGTAAGATTTTTGTTGTTGCTATTGTTGCACAATTTCCATGTACTCATGTTTGAAATATCAGTTTGCCATATTGGATATGTCACAATATATTTCCCTTCAGGCTTTGTGAACAGATGTCTTTTTGAAAGGAAGTGACTAGGATTCAATAATGTCACAATTTTGAATTGTGGCGTTTAATGACAGTTCAATGAATTGCAACCAATTGAAAGGCTTTGAAGAAAGCTCATTTTGGATATGTGGTGTTTGAGAGTGAAGAGAAATTACTCTTGAGGACTTCTCAAAAATGACTGAAGTGTGTATTGTTTGATAGTGTAAGAATAATCTGTAAAATATTTTAAGATCATAATGTATGAACATTTTAATAATTATTGTATAACTCTTTTTTTTTTTCTTTTCTTTTTTTTTTATCTCGACTCTGTACTTGTGACTTTCATTCCTGGTTACTGCTCATGAATTTCAGGCAGGTTTGCACTTGTGTCCAGGTGGACGTTACATTGAAATTAATAAATGTTGATGGCATGCCTTGCAAAAATGTATCGAAGAACAATAAATGTACATTTTGTATTAAACTATTCATCTTGATGAATTGACTTCATTGTGTGCTCTGTTTAGGCATGGAACAACCAACACTGTCTTGTTCCCTCAACCACAAAGCTTAAGTCTGGTCAGAATGCATTTCCTTGTACAAAGGACCGGGGAACCATTGAGACCCATTTTAACCTTATTCTCCTCATGTGTGCTGAATATCAAGTCTCTCCAATTGAAAAACATTCCTCCAACTACAGTATCTTTAGTTTATACTGAAGACCATTTCCCAAGTGTCTGTCTTTCCTGTTTTTGGTATTTTTGGGAAAACAAGTTAAATGTAGCAAGAAGAACTGATGGGTTTCCAGAAATATCTAGCTACTCTTCACAGGAAATACCAGTGTCACTTAAAGGGACATGCTGCAACGCTTTCTTCACGTTTGTGTGTGTGTACACACACACACACACACACACACACTGTTTAACCTGCTGCAAGTAAACAAGGGAGACAATGTCCCTGCATGCCAACATTCTGGATTCTTGCTTTAATGTGCTCTTCCGCTGAGGGTTGTCACTAAGTCCAGCTAGCTCCACGCAGGCCGTGTTGAGCTCTGGACAGACGGAGAGACGGGCCCTGCCTGGAGTGACCGTTTACCTTATATCCTGCTCCTCAGACCTTTGGAATGCAAATGTTAGTAACTTTCCCTCTCACTTTATTCACCCGTGTTAATATAGCCTTTGTTTTCTCAGCAGGAGTGGCTCTGTTTTACACCATTGCTATTTTTTTCACACCTACCAACCCCATACACACATTCACACCCTCGCACGCACACATTATGCAAACCATGACAGAGGTAATAGTCACAGCCTGTGTTGCTGGGTTTCACACAATTGCGGGAACATTGTGTCCTGATATCTGGAAGACAGCCGTTGTGAGGATTTTAAAAATTAATTCAGGTGTAGTTATATCAAGACCAACGGCTTCACGGGAGAACTACAGCGCAAAACCACTGGACCAATATAGATGAAAAGAATAAAGTCAAGCTTCCATAGACGCTAAGATAACCTGCTCTGGAGGAGAAGCAGATGCAAAGGCTTTGGCATAGAGGTTTTCCTTTAGTTTATCAGTCCTGGCCATCTTTTTTTCCACCATAGCAGGACATAAATTGATTCAATGATCTGTTACAGCATCTAACTCCTCTCCGTTGCCCTTCCCCTTCACATCTCCAGCCATGATGTTAGTCGTACTCTGGGTGAACTGTTTTGCTGATGTACAAAACCAAATGTGGCCGTTCCGTTCGCAAAATGTCAGACGTCTGAATTCTTAAATCGTTCCTGCTAAAAGCAGCCAGCGAGCTTTTTGTTCCCTGGTAACCAAGCATCCTAAAAGAGCAGAAGTTGTCACAACCTTGATCCCTGAGTTGAACATGTAACAGGGAATCAGAAAAGCAGAACGTGGGGAAGAGGAGGAATCTTTTGTCTTCCCATATAGACACCATTGACTGAACTCAACATCACCAGTTACAAAACCAAGATTGACCATGTTTGACAACAGGTTGGAATTAGGGATATGGACCACTGGACCGGTGTTCATTTGAATTGCTTGAGCAAAGAGCAAATACTATGCAGATAGAATGTTGGACTTGTTCCATAAGATCATATCGATATGACGTCTCGAGAGATCTTCCTTATGAGATTAGTGTGAAGGCTGTTCATATGAAAGACCAAGCCAACATGTCCTTACCATGCTCTATTTCAATACTTAAGGACATTTAGCAGCTGACACCATGGGAATAAAATGGCCCAGACTCTTTTCTTTCATACCCCTGCCTACTTCCTTATTTTTTTCTCTGACTTTTCTCTTTTTTTGTTTGTCTTTATCCGTCATGTTTCTCTGGTGCTCTTTCATCTTTCATTCACCCCGTTCTCTTCCATCTCTAGATCTCTGTCAGTCTTTCAGCTTTCCTAGAAGCTGCTCCCTCACACCTTACATAATGGGGAAATGATTTGATTCTTATGTTCCTGATTAAAGTTTCATTACGGTGTGATCATGTTGATGTCAGAATAGTCAAGAGGAGGGGGATCACAAAACAATCCCTGCTCAGGGCCTTGGAGGGGTTAGGAGGCTCGGCTGCCTTAGGATACTCCCTCTCTCCACCCCACCCCCTTTACGCTCTTCTCTCTCAGGACCTGCTCACCTTTTAAATATCAGAACTTGTATCAGTTTGACAAGCTTTGTATGTGAACAATTATTAAGGCATTGTTAATGGTACAGCAATTAGATCCCAGTGAACAAGCCTGTCAATCTATCAACCACTCGTCACATCACAGGGCATTCCATTCCCCAGGCCGACAAATGATCCAACTGTGTTCCAGCAAATAACTCTAGTTGCCCTCTAGTAGCTCAAGTGTAGCCTACAACATTGACAGTTCATTGACATACCAATTCATCTGGTATGTGCCTGTTTGTCTGGCCCTCTCCAATTAGTTTACTTGTTGTGTTACATTCCAGCATTGACCTCAAGTATCTCATGTCATCAAGTGCAGTTCACAGGAGACTGAGAGAAGACTCACTGAGAAAAGACCCAGAGGTTCATGTCTTTGCGTGTCATGGCCAGTAGTGTTTCCTATTGATAACAAGACCAACCATGGCACATGCAAATACTGTTCCTCTACTGTGTAGTGACGTTCTGCTTGCGTCCTCTGTAGATATCAACTAAGACAAAATAAAGAGAAAATTGCTTTCACAAGTTAAGTCACGCTTTGAAGAGAGAAAAAGAAAATGTTCAGAGAGCACAAAGCCTATCCTAACCACGGGTAATATGTTTCTCATGGCGAGGCATTCTCAGCCAAGACATTGAATGCCTTTGGTTAAGCACAGCTATTTATTCTTTCCCTGGAAAAAAAATCTTAAGAACACAAAAGCATTTTAAACAAAAAGTTGCTAGGTCAGATGGCTGATGTCTGTTTTTTCTCAGTCTGTGGCAACTGCATCCTGCCACAACATGGAAGAGGCAGGCAGCATTGGCAGAAATGATATTATTGAACTTGGTGATACTCAACTCAGGGGGGATCTTCTCAACTTCAACTCAATACCTTTGAAAAGGCCACAATCAAAACAAGAGGCACAGCTAAGCCAGTCCTTATAGGGTTCATTTTCTGTGTGGTGGGTAAGCTCACTGACAGCAATAAAAATACTGCCAAATAGTTGTTTGGGCGCACGCATGCACGCACGCATGCACGCACACACCCACAGTGAACTCTGTGGGCTCACTGTGACTCTAGTAGCGTGTAAGGGAGTCCAGTGTTTCAGAGTGAGGGGGGAACAGAACTGAATCTGGTGGTCTGGATCATTCAGAGCTCTTAGTCATTTCCATCCCAATCGCATGTACACTGTTCACTTCAGCTCTGGGGTTGGGGAACAGTCAAGTACACAACACGCTCTCTAGCTGCTATAGGCTGATACTGTTGGTCTTTCCCTCCTCTCCCGGCCTTTCTCAATACCTCTCTACCCTGTGACTTCTTCTACTCTGCCACGCTTGTAGTTGTCAGAGGAAGGGAACAATACAACTCTGGCTTCCTGGATTTAATTGCAAGCTATGACTTGCGATTCGTCAGTGACGTGACATAACTGCCACTTGGTGTGCCCATGTGAGTTGAGGATCCGTCTATTTACCATGATGGTTTCAGCTGGTGGCTGGCATTAGCTGTTTTTGGTTCTGGTTTGGTGACATGACTGTAATTTTGTGTGTGCGTAAAGGAGAAGGGTGACAATGTTGTGCTGCGTGATGATATGATGGCCATGGCAGCTGGTATTACTGGTTCTGTTCCAGCGGGTGTGTTGATGAGGAGGCAGGGAAACCAATAAACCTGTGTTCTTACAGTTTAGGACCAGCTGATTTATCAGGATACCACGGAAGAACTTGTTGGAACCCTCTAGGAATACGTTCAAGGTTGCCCGGGGGAGCACCGGACACTTCAACGAGAAGAAAGGCTGTCATCGTTTCATTTGTGTGTCTGCAGCTTCTTCTTCCTCCACTCCTCCTCCTTCCTCTCTGTTGTTATGTAACTCACTCCCACAGAGGTGTGTTTGTGCATGCGTGTGTAATGCCGTCATTAGAGTCAGATGTTCATATTGTGAGAAACTTCCTGATGTAAATCGGCCAAATCGTTGTGCACAAAAAAACCCAGCTGATAACAATGGCGAGGCCAGACAGGTCGTGGAAAAGTGTTTCTGTAACAATGTTATCAGAGCTCTTAGCAGTAATAACACTATCGCAAGGAAAAGCCCTAGCCCTCAGAATAGTGGGTTTCTCTGTCCCGGCCTCACCTGGGCGTTTAACATACCTAATGTACCAGTCACTCACGTGTCTAACGCTCTCCTTTATTATCTCACCTGTCTCTCCGACTCTACCTTCTTACACCATCCGTCAGCTGTGCCAATTTAAGTTTAAGGAGTTTTTTCTTTAACCCATCTCTGTCAGGATAAACTGACAGATGGTACATTATTTAAGTTTAAGAGGTGGCTACTGCTGTGGGGAAAGAGAGGGGGCCTTCAGAGGAATGTCAAGAGGTAACAAGTCCTACAACTCCCAGGACAAATTGTCTCGTCTTTCCTCCTCTGTTATTCAATGGCAAACAAACAGGAGAGACTTGATTTCTTCAATCAAAGTTGATTTCTGTTTTTAAGTCAGATATTTTACTTGAAAGATACTTCTGAGACTGGGCCAGTCATCCTGGTCAAAATGGGTAACATGCTGTGGTTAGGCCATGTTCCACAGTCGGGGTCATTAGTAATCCTGTAATTCACAGATCATTTTACTCCCGTTACTGAGTAATGCCTGTGGTTTATAGTGGTGCCTTGGATTAAAGCTAGAATAGGATTTCTCCATCATTTCAATGTGCCTGCAACTCAGACAGTAGAAGCAGATGCACATTGGAATAACTAAACAATAACTGGGGCTAGAAATGATTGGATGTGTGCCGCCAGTTTTTCCACCTCTAAGAACCTTGTGGTTGGCTGAGCACTGGGGTTGTCACATCCAAGGTTCATTGGCCCCAATTGTGGGAGGGAAGAAAAAGTGCCGACCTAAAGAAAAGCATATGATCAATCGAATACCGAGTCACAGATTGTGGTAAACAAAAACAAAAAGCTCCGTAAGCCTGTCAAGAGGATGTTAAAGGGGTGTTAGAATCAGGCTAATGAGTTTAGCAAGGTACACAATGTTCCAATTCCATGCTGGAGTACACTGCCGTCCCTATAGACCTGTGTACTGTACACACAGGCCACACACACACACAGGCAGTGTACAGTACACACAAGTGTCTAAAAATAGACTGTGCAAATACTGTTATTCAACAAAATACTGGGCTTTGAAATGGGGGGGTGATACCTACCACAGAGCTGTGACTGTGCACATATTTGTACCTAATTGATTATCACATCTTGAGCCTGTAAGTCCCTATATTTTACTGTACCTGGATCATTGGATGTGAAGAGATTTGAGAATCAGAGCCAGTACAATTACAACAGCTGTAAAAGCATATTTTGACCCAGGAGAAATCTCTTGTAACCATACTAGAAAAATAACATTCCAAAGGAGATTATTTGTGGTCAGTTAAAGAACACTGTATATTTTAATTTGGTAAAGGAGAAAAATAAACTCATCCTTAGAAACATGACCAACGGGGGGCGGGGGGGGGCTGGTGATGTAAACACAGTGGGGATTCTAGGCCTCTTACGCAAGCCAGCTCTTACTGCTGCTTATCCATGACACGCTGGGAAATAAAAGTTGTAAAAAAAAAAAGTACACTAAATAAACAACTATTATTACTTTGTGCTGTTATGACAGATGGGGGGGCCTTGTGTCGAGGGCCCTAGAAAACAAATATTGTCAGGGGAAGAACATGGTGTTCCCTCTTGTCTGAGTACTACTGTTTAAAAGGGCCCTTTACAGTAACACATGGATCAGAACCACACTAGCCTCAGGGCCACTCCATGTAGACAGAGACCCCATAGATATAGTTCAACTGAGGAGCCCCTCGACATGTCTTCCCTTGTCCTTGTTATTCCTTGAGATAAACCAGGTCAGGTTTAATTATGGGATTGGGGGGGGGGGGGGGGGGGCTTCTATTTTCAAGCTGTCTTCCACAGGATAAAGAGGGTCAATGTGACTCTGAGCTAGCTGTGCAACAGGAGAAATATCTAGTGTGCACTTAAGATTTTTGGAGAAATAATATAACACAATCCCCTGCCATTATAAATCTTAATCAGGTCAATCCATTATGCAATGAAAAGCGGTTTACTATAACAAAATACCTATTATGTGAGAGCGGATGAGTACCTTGATGTGCTACAGTAAGTGCCCAGCCGTTTCTGGACTCATTTCCTTTGGTTAGCACGGAGCTTTAAGATATCACATTCCAGTACACATGTAGAGCAGGTCATTCAGATAATTGATGTGTCACGGAGACGTTTTAGCTGATGTTAAGACCTTTTTACACATATCGGATTCTGGTAGGACAGCCAAGGAAAAGTTCCCTTACGGTGAAAATGAAGTTTCCTTCCGTTGACAGCTAGTTTTGAAGAACAGAGCACTGTCTACTAAATAACATTTACCTTACTTGAATGATTCAAGGGAATAAGCTTTTACAGTGAGAATGTGTTTGGCTGCCTGATCAATGATAACTCCAGTGCAACAGCTCCCTCATGGGGACTGCTGAGAAACTAGACACGGATGCTGAAAACCATACCTGCACTACACTCAGTAACCACCAGAAAGTGCCCTTGGCTTGGTTGTTGTCATCCCTGTATTCATATAGCCTGTGCTAAAACTGAAACTTTGGCCTTGACGTTTGTGACTGTATATTAAAAGCATGCATAATGCATTAACCATTTGCCATACTACCCCCCAAAAAAGTGTTGGAATTGAATGTAAGTGTGGTGCTAGCATTCAATGAATTATCCACTAAACAGCATCTTACACCCTTAAACACTCAAAACCCAACACTAATTTACTTGATCTGTTAACTGCTCACTTGAAACATATGACCCTCCACCAATCCCAGCCAGAAGAATTGTAAAATGTGTTTGTTTAACCAGCTCTTTCCTGTTTAATGACAAACACATAGACAGATTCTCAATGCAACCACCATCATATACAGATTTAGTTGATGTCAATACACAGATCCCCTTTACATATTCCTGTTGTGTGGTTTGTCCTTCCCTCTCCCCTCATACGGTCCTACACTCACGGTGTAAACACTTAATTAGACAGGTGTGGAACAAAAAAACGAATCAACACACAATGACCAATAATCTCATAGTCACGGATTATCACAGAAAATCCAGCTACTTTCTACACTTCTGAAATACTCCACACTAATATGACACGTGACAGACAGGTTACCCATAGTTCACTGCACATCACAGATATGTAGTCCAAAACAGCGCAGTCAGTATAGAACACATCAGGTCAAAACGGCAGAAAATTATAGGACGCGTCAAGATCTACCTCTGATACTTAAGAGATTAAATTCACTGCGTCGCATAAAGAAACTGCTAGCATGAGTCATTGTGTGGTAAAACGCAATCCCTTTAGACTTTTTTACAGTAGAGGTATGTCTGATTTTATGTGCTGCAGAGAATGTGTGGGTGAACATTGTGTATTAATATGAGCAGCGACGTGAGAAGGAGATGTTGGTAAGGACAAGGGACATAAAAAAACACTTAAAGACCTCCAGCCTTTACTGGATTAGAGCCTGGTGCCATTTTCTCTCATTTTCCATGGACATCTACTGTATCAATGACAATCTGTAAAATAACTAAATTTTAGACTACCGGAAAGCTAGTCCTCGTTTACAATGATCAGAAGTGCAATTTTCATAGGGAGGTTCAAACACATCATTGGACAGGTTTCACAACAAAAAAACACATTAAATAATTTAATCGAACAAACAAAACAATCACGGCACCAGGATATGAAATACAGATGTGATTAACTTCAGATTTTCAGAAAGAGCTATTTTACCCAAGATCCTGACCAGCGAGCCCAGAGTTAATCACACAGGTTCCTGTGGCAATGCCGAGGGTGGGTGGAGTCTACCTTACACCAACATCACATTGGCTGTCAAGAGGAACAGGGAGGTTTTTGGAGCAGTGGTCAGGACAGTGTTCAGTCCTCAAACCTTCCCTCCAGAATGCTTTCAAAGGTGAACGGGAGGAACTTGAAGCCCTGGCCTACGTAGAACTTATTCTGGAATTCCACCCTAGAGAGAACAAGAGAGGTGACAGTTAACATCAGGCATATTACAATAAGAACCATCAATCAATGCAAAGATCAATGCTGCATATACTAGTCTAGCACCATCAACAGTTATACAAAGATCTTTTGAAAGTAAGTCTGGAGTCCCTTTAAACTAGAGTTTCTTTGAGGTGCAATATAGGTAGCCCTTAATGATTGTATCAAGCCAAAGCCAGATGGAGATGATGGTGAGATGACCCCTGCTCTCCATTCCACAACCTCCCTGTGTAACCCACTTTGTATCACACCCACGTTAAGGCCTAGACCTGGTCCTCAGAAGCGAAACACAACCCTCTTTCCATCTCCCTATTTATAAAATCTCCCTGCAAACTAACGGCTGGATAACCTTTCAATGGAGGAAGCAGACATGCTCGTCATTCCTCCCTATGTCTGGAGGTAGATGTTCATCTGGGTAGGCTGGGGCTCTAGAATATGCTTACAAGAGAAGGTAAAACTTTAGCGGCATTATGTTTGACGTAGTCAACTAGCACTACTTTCCTTCAGAACATTTAAGGCAAAGAAACAAATAAAAGTGATAGGCTTTGTGTTTCTATGAATCTGAGATCGTAATTTCTCCCTAGACTGAAAACCGATTTACAGTGAGCTCCAATAGTATTGGGATAGTGACACATTTTTTGATGTTTTGGCTCTGCACTAGAGGTCGACCGATTATGATTTTTCAACGCCGATACAGATTATTGGAGGACCAAAAAAGCCGATACCGATTAACACTTATTTTAACTTAATATAATACATCAATAAAATCTATTTAGCCTCATAAATAATGAAACATGTTCAATTTGGTTTAAATAATGCAAAAACAAAGTGTTGGGGAAGAAAGTAAAAGTGCAATACGTGCTATGTAAAAAAGCTAACGTTTCAGTTCTTTGCTCAGAACATATGAAAGCTGGTGGTTCCTTTTAACATGGGTCTTCAATATTCCCAGGTAAGAAGTTTTAGATTGTAGTTATTATAGGAATTATAGGACTATTTCTCACTATAGCATTTGTATTTCATTAACCTTTGACTATTGGATGTTCTTATATGTACTTTAGTATTGCCAGTAACAGTATAGCTTACGTCCCTCTCCTCACTCCTACCTGGGCTCGAACCAGGAACTCAACGACAACAGCCACCCTCGAAGCAGCGTTACCCATGCAGAGCAAGGGGAACAACTACTCCCAAGTCTCAGAGCGAGTGACGTTTGAAACGCTATTAGCGAGCACCCCACTAACTAGCTAGCCATTTCACTTCGGTTACACCAGCCTCATCTCGGAAGTTGATGGGCTTGAAGTCATAAACAGCGCAATGCTTGACACACAAAGAAGAGCTGCTGGCAAAACGCACCTAAGTGCTGTTTGAATGAATGTTTACGCACCTGCTGCTGTCTACCACCGCTCAGTTAGATACTGTATGCTCAGTCAGATTATATGCAACGCAGGACACGCTAGATCAACTAGTAATATCATCAACCATGTGTAGTTAACTAGTGATTATGATTGATTGTTTTGTTTTTATAAGTTTAATGCTAGCTAGCAACTTACCTTGGCTTACTGCATTCGCGTAACAGGCAGTCTCCTTGTGGAGTGCAACGAGAGGCAGGTGGTTATAGCGTTGGACTAGTTAACTGTAAGGTTGCAAGATTGGATCCCCCTAGCTGACAAGGTGAAAATCTGTCGTTCTGCCCCTGAACGAGGCAGTTAACCCACCGTTCCTAGGCCGTCATTGAAAATAAGAATGTGTTCTTAACTGACTTGCCTAGTTAAAGATTAAATAAAGGTGATTTCCGATTGTTATGCAAACTTGAAATCGGACCTAATTAAATCGGCCATTCTGATTAATCGATCGACCCCCATGTCTTCGGGGTATGATATTTGTGCGTCTAACTTTCTCCATCATCATTATTCACAATTATCCGTAACTATGGTAGCATCCACATTAATGTAGAAGTGTTTAAAAACATTATATTCTTATTTACAATAAAATTGATTACAAAACCATTCATTTCTATTGGGCACAAAATAATCTGAAACAACCAAAACAAACAGCAAATGCATCCAACAAGTTTAATGTAGTCATTGTGTACTAGGAATAGGTCCAAACGTTTGACTACTTTAATACACAAGTGAATTTGTCCCAATACTTTTAGCCCCCCCCCCCCCGCCCCATTTTAGGGGACCATGTACAAAAAGTGCTGTAATTTCTAAAACGTTTCACCTGATATGGATGAAAATACCCTAAAATTAAAGCTGACAGTTTGCACTTTAACTACAGTCATTGTATCCTTTCAAATCCAAAGAGCTGGAGTACAGAATCAGTATTTGATTGAAGCTAAAATGTCAGACTCTAAAATATACCAAGAAGTGTTTAAGGGATGACTCCTCTCTCAGCTACTGGAGGAATCGCTCTGACTGGATCAAATGGTTTTGAAATAGGAGCAAGTGGGTATGCATGTTGGCCACAGCTAGATAAACATTTACTACTGCTATACATTTGACAGATGCCTGACATTACCTTGGCAGTTCGAAATCAAATTTACAACTGTGTTAGTGGCCACTAAGAAAAATAAGTTAAAATAAAAAAGTGAGAGTGGAGCATTAGATTCCAATGTGCTGGGTAAATACAGTGATGAGGGTCTGTGTCAGTGCTGTGAGAGGGTGCCAGTGCATGATCCCTTCCAGTTCAACAGGGCTGTTCTGAGACACCAGAAGTTTCTCCATGATGGAAAGCATCTCACACACACACACACACACAATCCTCCACTGCTTTATGGGATGCAGAGAGATTCCAGATTCCTGGCCAGGAAAGAGCTGGAGGTGAGAGCTGGATAACCACAGCTCCCAGTAGCACCGGTCTGCTTAATACCAGTGGGACAGAGAGACAGGCCCGGTTTCCATTGAGACGCACACGGTTGAGGGCTCAGACGATGCCCCGAGAAACTAGAGCTAAAACTTTTGTTACCATAGTTTCACCAGCAGGGGGCGCTAGAAGGCTGAGCCACACCTCCAGGAAACAACTGAAGACATGCTCCTTCCTTCACAGGGTCTACAGACAATCATGGATTACAAAAAGAAAACCAGCCCCGTCGTGGACGTCTTGCTTCCAAAAAAATTAAACAAATTCTTTGCGTGCTTTGAGGACAATAGTGCCACCGACGTGGCCCGCAACCAAGGATTGTGGGCTCTCCTTCTCCGTGGCCAACATGAGTAAAACTTTTTTTAAAAAGTGTGAACCCTCACAAGGCTGCCGGCCTAGACGACATCCCTAGTTACGTTCTCAGAGCATGCGCAGACTAGCTGGCTGGAGTGTTTACAGACAAATTCAATCTCTCCCTATCCCAGTCTGCTGTCCCCCAGTTCAAGATGGCCACCATTGTTCCTGTTCCCAAGAAAGCAAAGTTGACTTAACTAAATGACTATCACACCATAGCAATTCACTTCTGTCATCATGAAGTGCTTTGAGATACAAGTCAAGGATCATATCTCTTCCACCCTAACTGTCACCCTAGAAACACTTCAATTTGCTTATCGCCCCATTAGGTCCACAGACGATGCAATCGCCATCCAACTGCCCTATCCCATCTTGACAAGAGGAATACCTATGTAAGAATGCTGTTCATTGACTACAGCTCAGCATTTAACACCATAGTACCCTCCAAACTCGTCAACCCTGTGCAACTGGGTCCTGGACTTCCTGACGGGCCACCCCTAGGTGGTGAAGGTAGAAAACAACATCTCCACTTCGCTGACCCTCAACACTGGGGCCCCACAAGGGTGCGTTCTCAGCCCTCATGTACTCTCTGTTCACCCACGACTGCATGGCCAGGCACACGACTGCATGGCCAGGCACACCTCAAGTTTGCAGACGACACAACAGTGGTAGGTTTGATAACCAAAAACGACGAGAGCCTACAGGGAGGAGGTGAAGGCCTTCGGAGTGTGGTGTCAGGAAAATAACCTCTCACTAAATGTCAGCAAAACAAAAGAGATGATCGTGGACTTCAGGAAACAGCAGAGGGAGCACCCCCATTTCCACATCAACGGGACCAGCAGTGGAGAAGGTGGAAGGTTTTAAGCTCCTCGGTGTACACGTCACAGACAAACTGAAATGGTCCTCTTATGCAGGTGAAGAAGGAGCAACAGCACCTCTTCAACCTCAGGAGGCTGGGGGAAAAAAAGTGGTTTGTCACCGAAAAGCCTCACCAACTTTTTTTTAGAGAGCATCCTGTCGGGCTTTATCACTGCCTGGTACGGCAACTGCACCGCCCACAACCGCAGGGCTCTCCAGAGGGTGGTGCGGTCTGCACAATGCGTCACCGGGGCCAACCTACCTTCCCACCAGGACACCAACAGCACCCGATGTCACAGGAAGGCAATAAAGATCATCAAGGACAACGACTGTTCACACCGCTACCATCCAGAAGGACAGATCAGTACAGGTGCATCAAAGCTGGGCCCGAGAGACTGAAAAACAGCTTCTATCTCAAGGGCATCAGATTGTTAAACAGCCACCACTAGCACAGAGAGGCAGCTGCCTACCTACAGACTTGATATCATTGGCCACTTTAATAACTGGAGCCCTAGTCAATTTAATAATGCACTAAGAACGTTTACATATATCGCATTACATCTCATATGTACAGTGCCTTGCGAAAGTATTCGGCCCCCTTGAACTTTGCGACCTTTTGCCACATTTCAGGCTTCAAACATAAAGATATAAAACTGTATTTTTTTGTGAAGAATCAACAACAAGTGGGACACAATCATGAAGTGGAACGACATTTATTGGATATTTCAAACTTTTTTAACAAATCAAAACCTGAAAAATTGGGCGTGCAAAATTATTCAGCCCCTTTACTTTCAGTGCAGAAAACTCTCCAGAAGTTCAGTGAGGATCTCTGAATGATCCAATGTTGACCTAAATGACTAATGATGATAAATACAATCCACCTGTGTGATCAAGTCTCCGTATAAATGCACCTGCACTGTGATAGTCTCAGAGGTCCGTTAAAAGCACAGAGAGCATCATGAAGAACAAGGAACACACCAGGCCGTTCCGAGATACTGTTGTGAAGAAGTTTAAAGCCGGATTTGGATACAAAAAGATTTCCCAAGCTTTAAACATCCCAAGGAGCACTGCAAGCGATAATATTGAAATGGAAGGAGTATCAGACCACTGCAAATCTACCAAGACCTGGCCGTCCCTCTAAACTTTCAGCTCATACAAGGAGAAGACTGATCAGAGATGCAGCCAAGAGGCCCATGATCACTCTGGATGAACTGCAGAGATCTACAGCTGAGGTGGGAGACTCTGTCCATAGGACAACAATCAGTCGTATATTGCACAAATCTGGCCTTTATGGAAGAGTGGCAAGAAGAAAGCCATTTCTTAAAGATATCCATAAAAAGTGTCGTTTAAAGTTTGCCACAAGCCACCTGGGAGACACACCAAACATGTGGAAGAAGGTGCTCTGGTCAGATGAAACCAAAATTGAACTTTTTGGCAACAATGCAAAACGTTATGTTTGGCGTAAAAGCAACACAGCTGAACACACCATCCCCACTGTCAAACATGGTGGTGGCAGCATCATGGTTTGGGCCTTCTTTTCTTCAGCAGGGACAGGGAAGATGGTTAAAATTGATGGGAAGATTGATGGAGCCAAATACAGGACCATTCTGGAAGAAAACCTGATGGAGTCTGCAAAAGACCTGAGACTGGGACGGAGATTTGTCTTCCAACAAGACAATGATCCAAAACATAAAGCAAAATCTACAATGGAATGGTTCAAAAATAAACATATCCAGGTGTTAGAATGGCCAAGTCAAAGTCCAGACCTGAATCCAATCGAGAATCCGTGGAAAGAACTGAAAACTGCTGTTCACAAATGCTCTCCATCCAACCTCCCTGAGCTCGAGCTGTTTTGCAAGGAGGAATGGGAAAAAATGTCAGTCTCTCGATGTGCAAAACTGATAGAGACATACCCCAAGCGACTTACAGCTGTAATCGCAGCAAAAGGTGGCGCTACAAAGTATTAACTTAAGGGGGCTGAATAATTTTGCACGCCCAATTTTTCAGTTTTTGATTTGTTAAAAAAGTTTGAAATATCCAATAAATGTCGTTCCACTTCATGATTGTGTCCCACTTGTTGTTGATTCTTCACAAAAAAATACAGTTTTATATCTTTATGTTTGAAGCCTGAAATGTGGCAAAAGGTCGCAAAGTTCAAGGGGGCCGAATACTTTCGCAAGGCACTGTATATACTGTATACTACACTATTCTATCTACTGCATCTTAGCCGCTCTGTCACTGATCATCCATATATTTTCATCCCATTCCTTTACTAGATTGTGTGTATTAGGTAGTTGTTGTGGAATCGTTAGATATTACCTGTTAGATACTGCTGGACTGTCAGATCTAGAAGCAGAATCATTTCACTACACTCACAATAACATCTGCTAAACATGTATATGTGATCAATAAAATGTGATTTGACCCAAGTCAATGAGGACTCCAGACTAGCAGAAGATGGAGCCCTCCACAGCTTACAGTAGCTGTTAAGTGCAGGGAAGGTTCTCGAGACCTTAGTTTGAGACTCCTCAGACTGAACAAACATGTTGTCTATGTGCAAGAGATCAGTGCGTCTCTCACCAATGCAGACGCAGTGCGTGCAGGAAGGCAGACAGGCCCTCCATGATGAGCAGGATGCAGACAGTGAGGACGGCGAAGGCCCCGAAGATGATGGACAGGACAACGAAACCCCCAAAGCTCCTGGAGGACAGGCCAAGGTGCATCACCATGGTCCACAGAACCTCTGACAGCTCTGTTGGATCACAGAGGAAGAGAAGGAAATCAACTGTTTTTCTGTACCCTTTCAAAGAGAAACCAAAAAGGGTAGAGTGAGACGCAGCGAGAGAGAGAGAGAGAGAGAGAGATTTATGTACTCACGTGCGTGTGCCAGGCTGAGGGCCCATAGGCGTAGGTAGGAAGCTGTGTTGGAGATGCAGCCCAGACAGTATTCTATGGTGTGGATGGCCTGGTGCACAGCCACGTCCCCAAAGTTAAACTGGAGGAGGGAGAGAGAACACACACCCAGTATGAACCTCTAGGTGACAAGGACACAACAGTACAGGGACCGGGAGACCGGTCCAAATGAGGTCCGGGGCAATCTCTAACGACAGTAAAGTTCATGGCTAAACGGTACCACATTGAGGAAGACATTCACCAGATTAAAACAGCTCCAGAAACAGCAGCCTGACCCACTAGTCAGACCTCTGTAGCAGAGGTCTCCCAAGAAGCTCCTTCCTTACGACCCATGAACCAGACAAATGAGGAGCTGTGCAGGATATGCCATGCTGGTAATGGTAGTACCACCTCATGATCGGGGCAGACAGGAAGCACTACTAGCCTAAGGGTGTGGCCAAGGGTGTGGCCAAGGGTGTGGCCAAGTGTGCGGCTGCGTGTTAGAAGAATCCCTTGAACACCCAGAGACAGCAAAAACTCAGACCAAACACACAGTCAACAGCCTCAGGGGACAGAACACACATGTAGGACAGAGATACACACTATCACACACAAGCAGAGGCATAGAGAGACTAGCAAGACATGCGCTTTGGGTAAGGGGATTGGGGGGGGTGAGTGCTTGGCTTACCACTTCCTCCTCGGGGGCCTTGAAAGCGATTGACAACGAGTTAGGTTTGTTAGTGACAGGACAACAGAACACAGTGATGAGAGAAACAAGAGAAAACAATGACATTAAACATAGGAAGATGTAAAATATACACAATGTGATTAGGTGTTGCAGTCGTCACAGGCACTGGATCAAAACTACTGACAAAGTTTCTTAAGGGGCTGCATAAAAACATTATGGCACTGGTATCTAGGTGGTGCATTGCAATTCCTCCAAAAGCATGCATTTGTGCATGCTAAGTATTTTGTGACAACATTCTACTGTGACATTTCCAGATATATCTATAGGCCTTGGGTCTTTGGCATATTGTTGTTGTGTGTGTTTCTGAGGTTGCTAGGGGAGACAGTGATGGGGAATGTAATGACCAATGGGGTTGGTGACCCACTTCTGACAGTGACAGCAGGTGGGACTGGGCTGTTTGGGTTACACCCTGCTCAGCCATTCAGGAAGGCTGGTTAGAAAAAAAGCTAACTAAAGCTTTAGCCTTTAGCCATTTACCATATCGCAGACCAAAGACGGTATTTCCCAATTTAACACAAATTAATGAATTAAGCTCTGTCGTTTAGGATTAACACGGTTAGAATAATTTGGATACTTGACCAGATGACCCGAGCAGTTTATAGGCAGGAATTCAGTAAAGGTGGCCTGTTAAAATGAGTTCCTCCATGTTAAAACAGAAATGCTATATTTACTGTGTTAGTTACTTAGCACCCTGCCTGCCTGAACACCTGCTGGCCAGAGGGAGGAGCTGCACAACTCTAAACACAAACGCTGTCTGGTCAGTGAACTGGAAATATACTATGCAATTAATAAATGGCTTGAAACGGATTGCATGGTGATACATGCAACCACTGCAATTCATTCAGCCTTTTGTTAATGAGCCAGAGCTCACATTATCAACATGCGATGTAACATGGCTCTAAAACATCTTGGAAATGAATACAACATATTAGAATTAAAAGATTTGTTCCAGCACAGCCCCGTCCACTGAATCACATAGAGATCGCTTCTAGTCCAAAACCTTAGAGTTTATAGTGGCATGGACTGTAGACTAACATTGCTAAATAAAGTAACCTCCAATCAAATAAAGGAATCTGCGTGAGGCGCTTTGAAAGCTGCTCTATAAATCCTGGGTCCTGGAACCATAAAATAGCAAACTGTCTGTAAACAGCCATAAATGCTTCCTGAAAGCTACAGAAACAAACTGACAGCTTGTCTGGTTTGAGGTTCACAGGAGCCTGTTGTATCGTTTCATTTGTTTATCAGAAACTCCTGAAATGGTGAGGGAGAGAACACAGAACAATCCCACAGACTTGATTCAGTGTGACTGTTTACTGTCTAAAAATTAAACTACATTTTTGTAGGTATTACAATAACGCACATGTTGAGTAATAAGAGGTGCTGGATTAGCTTTGTGGTCCGTTTCATTTGCTCCTGCCAGATGCCACTTCTATAATGAATACATATTCTATGCTGCTGTTGGTGAAGCAGGGAATATGAGAGCTCTGGTAAAGTAAAGTAAATGGGTTGGGTTTCTATATGTGGCTGATGACTTTATTACTCAAGGTTATTCCATCTGGGCTCGGTCTGGATCATATTGCCTACAGCAGTATCTAATGGAGTCCGCTATTTGGCCAACATTATAATAGACTACTCTGGTCACATACTTCATATGTGCTAGGCCAACAGAGTGGAGGCTAGGGGGCATCCTGGTTTCTCACCTCATGCTCGTCGTTCTCCGAGTGCTGGGAGAGCTGGTCATGCTGGATGATCTCAGCCTGGTCCTCCGTGGGGCCGTTTCCCACCCGGATCCCTCCAAAGTTCTGGGTGCCCTGGAGGAACAGACAAGAGGACGACAGGGGTTATTGCTGGGGTCACAAACTCTACACTCCAGATCCCAATGGAACAAGTGTGTGTGGGAGGGAAGAGGTTACTACAGTACCAAGTTCTTCTTCCAGAGGTACTGTCGCCGCAGAACCAGGGTTTTCACTATCAACATACAGGGAACACATGCCAGGGCTATCAACACCAGCAGCGTCTGAATAACCATCTGTAGAGGGGAAGGACGAGAGAACGAGGGATGTTAGACGCGTATGGGGCGTCACACATTATCCCACCATAAAATGGCTCGCTCAATTTTTTTTTTAAAAAGGACAGATTGACAGATGAAAGGATGGATGGAATGATCACCTGTCCTCTGTAGAGGGGTTGGTTGGTGGGGTCGTTATAGTTGAACAGGAACATGTTGATGAAGGCGATGAGAAGACTGGGAGCATTTCTGGAGGTGTGAGCGTCGTAGGCCAACCACTTATAGAAGACCAGGATGACCAGGTAGCCAAACAGACTGGCCATGAACACAATCTCTGGGATGAAGCCCAGGTAGATGTTCAGGGGTTTCTTGAAATACCTTCAGAAAACAACAAGACATGTTCACCATCAGATAAAATAGTCATGTAGACAGGAAACAAACTGTCATGGTTCCTCAAAAATAAAAAAGCGCCCCACCACTTGTTTTGGTAGACAGCAGAGGGATAAGGATGGGGAAATATAAACCCTTTCAAATTCATAGACAGTGCTCTATATACAAGGACTGTAGCTTCTAAGCATGACTCACAGGTGGTTGAAGAGACTGAGAGACACTCCAAACAGCATGTGGATGACCCCCAGGATCACTGACATCTTCATCTTGAAGGAGTTGAGGAAGGTCAGCTTGTTGGTGGCGATGTTCCAGATCTGAAGAACACAGTCAAACAGTTATAAGACAATGAAATCAGGATGATAGAAATGTAACATATTACATTTGTCAAAATAACACTTTTTTTTAGCTCACTATCCATCTTTATTGTAAGGGGATTTCAGCTTGTTGTCACAGAGACGGAGTACTCACTGGGTCAATGCCAATGGGGTAAGGGCCATTGAAGACTCCTCTTACTGCAGGGTCCAACTGTAAAACCTTGTTTTCATCAAGTGTCTGAAACCTGAGAACATCAAACATGGCATGAATCATCACTTCACAGAGGGCACTGCCAACAAGGTACAGGAGGTAAACTAATCTAATCCACAGACAGTACGAGACCGATAGAGGGGGATACTTACGACCAGGTGAGGTTGTTAACGCGGGTGTCGAACATGGGCCTGACGCTCCAGCCAGAGCCAAACAGGTTGAGGGACTTGGAGAAGCAGTCGTTGTAGATGATGCCGGTGTAGATCGAGAAGATGCCCATCAGTAGGATGATGTAGCGCCCAGCAAACACCATGCTGAACATCTACACAGACAGGAAGTGATACTGTTTGAATCTAACACCATGTTGAACATCTACACCCGCAGACAGGAAGTGACACGTTACACTGTTAGAATCAAACTATGGCCACGTTCTGTTGCAAAACACTGTAGAACGTTGCAGACAGAAAAAACATAAATAGAGCCGAAGTGATTCCTTATTCTACATGTCAGAGGCATGTTTGTTCTACATAGAATATTTTTATCAGAATGTTCCAAAATATTGCGTCCTGCTGAATGCGCACCACGCCAAACATCCGCAGAGACCAAAAGTGATACTTTACACACTGTTAGAATCTGGTCTCAGTTACATTTTGTTTTAGCCATAGAGGATTTGGTTATTTATTCACACTCAAAAAGCATCAACTTGAAAGTTAAACTGGCAATCATGATGCCACTACAGTGTTAGGGCCATAGAATCTGTCTAAAGCAGAGAGGTAACCAAGCCCTGTTTAGTTCCCAGTAATGGAGCTAGAGTCTGGATAAGGGGTGAGGGATGGAGCTGATGGGCTGATGGCAGGGGTAGTGATCTCCCTACCTCGTTGTCGTTCTTCTGGGCGACCAGGCGGCTCTCTCTCAGGACCAGGTAGAGGGCAGCGCAGGTCATGAGCACCCCATGGCCCAGGTCCCCAAACATGACAGCGAATAGGAAGGGGAAGGTGATGATGGTGTATGGGGCTGGGGACAGGGAGGGAGGGAATCATGAGCATACACATTGTGGAATGGGAGATTGAACCAACCCAAGCTCACACTGACACACGTACCAGTGATACACAATACAGCATGATCGACAGTGATGGGGTGATAATGGGGGAAATAGACTTGGCACCGGGGGTGAACATTTATCACCGGCTTTGGCACAGTGATCTAGCCAGCTGGATACATAGACATTATGTGAGTTATGAGATCCCTATAAAATAAGTCTGCTGCCTAGTGAGGTACATGAAACAATGTCTATCATTTGAACAATAGGTAGTTGAATGATAAAAGGGGAATAAAGGATAGCGAGAGAGAGAGAGAGAGGAGGTTGATCGTGTCAGATGTGGTTACCTGGGTTCATCTCGCGGTAGTTGCCGATACCGTAGGCGTCTACGATGTTCTGGAAGCCCGAGGTGAACTTGTTGGTCTTGTTGAAGGTGGGCGGGGTCTGCTTAGTCTGCATCCTGTTGAGGATGGAAGGGACGGTGGAACCACTCTTCTCCTGGAGACCAAGACAGAAAGACAGTCAGAAACACACTCAGAGGATGGTCAGGAGGACACAACAATAGAGCTCTGTTAACCTCTACAGGGAGTTGAGGTATTCAGCCCTACAAGGCATTGGGAACAGCAGGAGTTGCCCTGCTAGCTCAATCTCCCATGAATGTGTCTAACAAAGGGATGTTGTGTTGTTCCAGCCAGAGTTTGACTGTCAGCTGGCCTGGGATCTCTTCAGCACTCAGGAATGAGAGGAATCCTCCTGCTTTCTGCAGACTGGGCACTGGGACCTTCCATACAACCATCACTAAAAGTTCTGCAACAACGTCTTCAATAAATCAGATTAATATGACAGATTCATTTCCACAGCTGGTTTGGAGATGAATCTATCATACTACATGTATCATCTGATCTCCCACGCCTGCTGTGTGTGAAAGACAACAGCTTGTCTAAGGGATGGTTCGATGGCTGAGGTAGAAGCAGAATCGTTGTGTGTATATTGAGGGCAGTATGTCCCTGTGTTTCTCAATGAGGCACATGAGGTAAAAAAAAGCCTGGTGGGATAAATGCAGCATGGAGACTGAATGCTGTCCGTGACAGGGTTAAGCCCTTACTGGCATGAACAGGGCAACAGAACAGGACTACAGAAGAGGACAGGACTACAGAAGAGGACAGGACTACAGAAGAGGACAGACAGCATGACGTCCTGATACCGCTGGAATCTAGCCTCATGATGGGTGTAAAATCCTCACATACCCAGCACTCACGCAGTGCCTCTCCACATCCTGTTAGCACTGTCTCTCAGTCTGGATCTGTTGAGACTTAATGGCCTAGCAGAGTCCAGGCATAAAGCTGGGTTAACTGGTGACTGAGGCTCGCTGGTTCGTAATGTCTTAATGCTACGGTGTCCTCCATCAATGAACTTGACCTAAACAGTATAATAAAAATGTCCCATTAAATAGATATGGAATGAACCCATTCCCACTATTTTCCACCAGAGCCCTATGGACTCTAAAAAAGTAATAGGGTGCTATTTGGGACGCAACTTAAAACTTCCTGTAACTCCCCCATGCCTCTAGTCGAGACGGGTGTCCTCTTGACTCACCGTGCCTCTCCGCAGGGCGAACTGGATTGAGTCCATGTCTGACACGGGGCACCACACCTCGGCGATCAGACACTTCTGGGTGACATCGATGTTGCACAGGTTCAGGGTGTGGTAGACGGCCTTCATCTTCCTCACCTTGATGAACCACACCCTGACGGTCTTGGCTGCAGCCTGCAGGACCCGCTGTCTGTGGTCCTCTGTCTGGTTCAGCACCTGTAGTGGGGAGGGAGATCAGGGTTTGAGATATGAAGACAAGATGCAACTAGGATGCTACAGTAGTTGAAACCTTGCGTGGCTGGGTACAGAACATATCCAGCTGTGTAACTAGCTCAGGTGCTCTGACCTAGACAGTCTACCGACTGTTCAAGTTTGCATTCAGTTCTCAACACATTCGCACTCAAAAAAAGGTATGCGCCTAACTAAACCGACCTCAACTGGAAAACAGATGCAGGCCTAGATGTAGGCCAGGGTCAGAGACTGTGGAATCAGGACAATCCTCTAGTAGTTTCCACTCAAAGCTAGAATTGTGTAGGGAGTGGCATTGGTCTGCATAGTGTGCCTTCCCTACATGCCCAGAACAGCAAGTGCTGTTGCAATGAATCATGTTCCACTTCTTATTTGTGGAGGTGGTTCACATTAATAGAAGGCTTTGCTGGACAGTGTGCACTATGTGATCAAGTTTGATAAGGGGTTATATCAGACCCAGCGTAGCAGGGTTTCCCGTAAGAGCCGGCGGAGGCGTTCTCAGGTATGCAGCACTGACTCATATCAAGTTAATGTCTTATGATCAGAGGATTGCTAACATGCCGCTACCCTACACCCACTCTCGCCCACGTTGTCGAGACCCTCTCACGCCCACAAACACACACTGTTCACTCCCAAACTAGCGGGCCGGGCATTTCCCCTCCACCCTCGCCCTTCTCTCTTGTCGACGACTATCCCTCCCCCGTAGCGACGGGCATAACAGTGGACCCTCAAACAGCGAGGCATGCATTCCCAGGCACTTACTGGCAATGAGAGGATGTTAACATTTCTGGCAGACAGGGGGCCTGCCAAACATAATGCAGAGTCTCTCACGCTCTGTCCACACTGGGGTCTGTAACTGATCCTGAACCACAGAGATTCTCAACACACACCACTGAAACACACACACACCACTGGGCGTCTGTCTATCAGAGAGAAGTACACTGAGTGATTTATTTTTATTTTTTTTACTTCAAGCTAAGCCCATTCCTGAGAATGTGAGTAGTAAATGTGGTCACTATGTGAGTGTGGGTGGAGTGGGTGGCTAATTGGCTGAACTCAGTGTAAACCACCCTGATGATCAGCTGGTTTCCTATATGCAAGGCGAGTGAGGGTTCCTCCTAGCCAAACAAGGAAAGGATGCCTCCATCCAAGTGCAAACCGTCTGCGCCACCAGACTACGTAGGGCTTTGGAGCAGAACTGGGTATTCCCAGAGGGAGTATTGAGTTTCTCTTCGTATAGGGATGGTGTTGCACCATACACTGCTGCTGTTCCATGGAAGGCTAAACTGAAGTTCTGTCTGTGTGGGCTGGACTTCTAAAGACCACAGCTCACATGTTGCTCAACAGCTGCAAAAAACAGAAAACACTGAGACAGGCATTGTTCCTGGGTCACCAGACACAGTTGGCACAAGGAGACAGGGTGTTAGACACTGGATTATAATACCAAAGAGGTGGTGTGTGTGTTTGTGTTGGGATTAGCCTTCACTCCCAGTCCCGTTCCTGTTTTTGCCCCGTTTTAGAGCGGTGAGTCACTGTGCCAGGTTTAGAGGTGCTCTTCCAAAGGCAGGCCAGAGGCAGATCCAGTTCAGCCACCTCATGGGCCTGGCACGGCACGAGTGACAACCGTTTCTGACCTCTCCCTGTAGCTTTTTCACACCCAGCTCCACCCAGCCCATTGATGCCGACGCCCACTACCGCCGAAGAGGTTGAGTGAGTCAGACACTGAAGCCAGAACGTTTGAGATATGAACACTGCGAACAGACAGAAGTTAACTCAATTTGAAGGCCTCCCTAATGTGATCAACAAACATATCCTCTGTGGTTTTGTGTGATAGATAAAATATATATTACTGCAACACTGCTGGGGGAACTAATCTGGTATCATCAGTCTTTCCCTCCACTTCATCATGATTTGGCTGAGGGCTTGACGGCTCATAACAGAGGAAATGGCAGAAAGAGGAACTGAAACTTCCACAGACATTGAAGCAGCAAGACGCAGAGCAAGAATCCTGACTACGCAAAAGTCTAAAGTTAGCAGAAAGTTAAATAAAGGTCTATCCAAAAAGCACATCAAAAGATGACTCATGTCATGTTGAAAAATAGAAAGAAGGTTTCTTTCCTCAAACTAATGACTAAAAACACCTTTGAGTTAGCCACATACCTCATGTGGTTACCTACCACTCCCCTCCACCACAGCCTCTGGCAGCTGAGTATACAGTTACAGGCAAAACAGAACACTGATCAGAAGCCATGATAGAGCCCAGATCAAGTTCACAATGAAAACAGATGAAATATTGAGGAACTAATTCACTTGAAAATGTAAGGATCTGTTAGATTTAATTTATGTAACAAGACATGATGTAAATATCTGTTCGTTTTGGCTGGCTAGCTGACTGTGTGGACTCCCTGTCTGTTTTACAATAGGCCAGGCAGGCCGTACCATCTGCAGGTCATCGATACGGGTGGCCACCCCTGCAGCCATCTCCTTCCTCTCCTGGGGGGTCTCTGGACAGGGGTACAGTGACGCTCGGAACCTGAGAGGTGAAGGAGAGAGGGGTTGATCAACCCAGAGTGCCTGGAGCGGAACAGAAAACCAATTACAACATTCCTCTGTCTAGATTAGTTAGCGTTTCTTGAATTTCTCAACCAATCATAGCCCCTTACCCTTCACATATCTTCTTAACCCGAGTCTTCAGCTGATCTCCTTGGAAGAATATGATGAAGACAGACTTATAGACCTGGTCACCCTGTAGGGAAAACATATCAACAGGAGTTAAGTGAAGAGGAGACTAAACATTGCCTTATAGAGCAGAAATATCACTATCATAAAGAGTATGGGTGAGGTAGCATGAATAAGGAGATCAATGACATTGTGATTGTCATGAGTGCCACCAAGCGGTCATGGTACAACAGTATACCACTGAATAGGTCACAAAATCCTGCACAGTTTTTGTTCCCCTAAACCCTCCAGATTATTATACTAGTATCAGTGAACAGTTACTGACCGTGGCAGGGTCCTCCAGTGAGTCTTCAATGTCTGCCTGCCTCAGGAACACGTTACCACGGCAAACCCTCCACAGCATCCTCTCAAACGTAGGGATGCGCTCCCTGCTGATCACCCCAGCAACAAACCTACAGGAGGACGATAAGGCATGGATCAGCATTTACAGTAGAATAGCTACAAAATGCATCTCATCTCAAAATAAGGTGTTTGATATTTGCAATGAGTCAGGTCCCTAAATGGCAGCTCAAGTTGGAGCTGATCCAAGATCAGTCCGTAATGCAATGGCATTGCAGAATGAAACCTGGGCACATAAGGACAGAGGTCATTGATTTTGTTTGTTCACACTGGTGATGGGCGCACTACTGATGAAAACATCCTCTCTGGATAGTGGTGGATATAGGAATGGGAGCTGAGGGCATGGGAGACATGGAGGAGCATCAAACAGACATCAGATGGGAAGCCCTAGGGCCTTGGGGCACTGCATCTGTACCAAGCAATCCATTAAAAAAATTTGCGCTAAACTTTGCCACAACCACAGTATTGAGCTATTTTAGTTACGGTTTTCTGAGAATTATTTTGTTCACCCCATTTTCTGTTGAAATTGTCCCCAATTTGCTTACACTTTATGACATTTAATCAAATATATTTTCTTTGCCTCTGTCTGCAAATAGATGACAAACTTTGATGTCCCCCTCTTCTAGAATGCATGTGTCCACGTATCAATTTTGTGTTGCTGGTGTTTGCATGCTATGTAAACTGCTTATCAGTCTGATGTCTATCTGCTCACTCTGTCCACTACTGAAGACAGAACCCTGATAAACAGAGCTACATCTTACTGCCAGGCAACATGCTAGAGTGGTAGCACCTGTAGTAGTACTGGCCTCTTATCAACCATTAAAAGTCATTAGGAAACAATTGTCCACCGATACTGACAGGGCATGTGGGCTGTCAGCTTAGGGACAGAGTACGGAGAGAGAGACAGAGCACCGCCGCACACACTCCGTCAAGTGACCTTAGTGGCCCAACTAATCTGACAGCCTGAGCTTGTGTGGGCCAAACCATTTAGGTGTTACACTGACTGACTCCACCTCCAGGAAGTAATGTAATGACAGTCTTTTCATTGACCTTTAAGTCTTGAGGAGATGGCTAATGCATCCTTAATAGAGTGGACCAAGGACTCACCCCAGTCTGAGAGGAGGACGGGTCCCTACTTCAGCGGGATCCATCAGGGTCGACGACTCCTCCAGCAGATTGGGGTCCTCCATCTGCAGCGGGGTGGAGAGAATGACAACCAATACATTTAGACCAAGATATTTTCAGCCAATTAGACATATGATAAAAAAGCATTAGAAATCATCCCTGTTTTCAGGAACAACTGGCTTGCTTTGTTGGGGAACTATTTACACCCTGGGAAGGTTTGACAGTTCAGTGGGCAGGAGCATGATATTGAACACAGGCCAGGCTCTTCATAAAACATAGCAAACAGCTAGCTAGGGTTTATATGAACAGTAAATTATTGGCAAAAAAGGCTACACATTCAGCTGAATGATTTACCCCCATGCAACCTCATAAGCGCTTGTAAAATAGGCGATAACATTCTAAGTTCAAGTAGCTTTGCTTGCAAACTCAGTGGAGTGGAGTTGATGCAGGTCAAAAGTACAGACAGTAGGTAGTCTCGTCTCTGTCACATGTGAATGACTATCTGTGTATGGCGTATTACTCTGCTATGTAACCTAGGTGCATCTTTAAACTTGAATAACTGGTCTGGGGTTGGGGATGTAATTACCAAACCGTTATAAATACACAAGCCTTATGCAACCATATACTGTACAAAGGATGCAGACATCTGACCCATACTAAGTTAACATAATCCTATCATTCACTATGGAGCCCGCAAGGGGCCTAGTCAGTAAGGCAGGCACAGAAACGCTGTGAATATATAGTGAATTGGTTTGTGTACAGTGGAATTGACCTCGTCGAAGAATTGCTGGGTGCGGCGCAGGATATGCTTGAGCTCCGTCAATTCTAGGAAGTTCTTCTTCAGGGCCTCCTGGTTGGTGTTGATCTCCTTCAGCTCATTCTCCAGCTTCTCAAAAGTGGCCTATAGAGAGAGTGTGATGGGGGAGTTAGTGAGCTGGGGACATGGTGAGTTGAGCACTTTGTAACCAGAGTGGATTCTTAGTGAGAACGGCGTAAAGTTACCTCCAGGTCAATCATGTCCCTAGGGAGGGGGACCTCTGGGTTCTCTCCCGTATCCACCATTGGAATGTTGGCTTTCTTGATCTCCTTCTCCACAAACCCTGTGAGAGAGTGAGATGACTGGGTCTGAGTAGGGATAACTAATAGCAGATACTGTTGTAAATATGGGGGAGTATAATGAGTGAAGCAATGGGTTAAACACTTGAGCTCACTCACGAAGCTTGCGGTCCATCTCCTCACATCGACGCACTTCATTGACAAACTTGCGCTGAAACACGTTCACGTCTGGGTTCAACTGTAATGCAAACATGCAAACTATTCAAAACCTTTTGCCATCGCAGGGATAAAAATGCCTTCAATACATTTGCTATTATCTGTCATATACAACTAGAGACAAACATTGTGTTGTAACACTAAGATGCATTCAAAGAAATTGTAGCTTAGGCTACTTCTATAAAAATGCAATAACTTATCCAGGAAACCTCAGAGCGAAAACAGCATTGCTAATATCTTCTGAAAACAGCTAACTGGTGTCCGCACTATCATTTGATCTTATGAACGAGGAGAGGTAATACAACCAAATAAAGGGTATAATAACATACTGGGTACAACAGCTAGTCCCTTTCAGAGTTTCCCCTAGGATTTTTTTCAGAACGTGTGGCAACGTTGGTGTGGGGGATGGGGAGAATGTCCTTATGCTGGGGCAGTCTTGGGGCATGAGTTTTTTTTGGGAGAGAACAACTGAGAAATTCACTTCTGGTGACTTTTTTAAGAGGACATTTTACGGCAAAATGCATTAAAGTTCAATTATGTTGACACAATCTAAAATATAATTTTCCCTTTAAAAGCACTATAGCCTATCTGACGCAGCATAGCAGTTTCAAATACATTGGCTGAAACATGGCATTGCCCATCTGTATTTATCTAATTGAAAAACACCTAGGACTCAATGAGTCAAATGCTACAAATATACACTGAGTGTACAAAACATTAGGATCACCTGCTCTTTCCATGACACCGACCAGGTGAATGCTATGATCCCTTATTGATGCCACCTGTTAAATACACATCAATCAGTGTAGAGATGAAGTGGAGGAGACGGGCTAAAGTAGGGACAATTGACTATGTATGTGTGCAATTCAAAGGTTGAATTGGCAAGACAAAAGATTTAAGTGCCTTTGAATGGGGTATGGTAGTAAGCGCCAGCTGCACCTGTTTTAGTGTCAAGAACTGCAACGCTGCGGAGTGTTTCACGCTCAACAATTTCCTGTGTGTATCAAGACTGGTCCACCACCCAAAGGACATCCAGCCAACTTCACACAACTGTGGGACGCATTGGATTCAACATTGCCCAGCATCCCTGTGGAACGCTTGACACCTTGTAGAGTCCATGCCCCAACGAATTGAGGCTGTTCAGAGGGGAAAATGGGCTGCAACTCAATATTAGGAAGGTGTTCCTAATGTTTTGTACACTAACTCCAGGGTTTTTTCTGGAACAAAATGGCAGCCCGCTGCTGCTAAATGAATACGGGAAACACTGCCTTAGTTTTCCCCCACACCATATGATCCCAGGAGGGATGTCATGTGTGAGCTTTCCCATGCTCAGCCTAAAGGGTCAGCTACTGGCACATGATAAATGCTGCAGACGCCAAGGTATGTGCTTTCACAACCATCTGACTGATTCGATATTACTACAACAGACTACCATATTCATCTACCTCCTTCCTGAGTTTGTCCTTTGTTAACAGCCATACATTACACTGCTCTAGACCTATATAGCCTGAAGATGGATTGACAGACAGAATAGCACTCAATAAGAAAGGAGAGATAATAAGCATAGTCTAGCGCTAGAGCATCACAATGAGGAATGGAAAAAGAGAAGCCTGGACGACTCACATCACGGAATTGCACCATTCCAATCTCTCCCAATTCGCTGACACAGCAGTAGGCAGACTCTGATTGGAGGTAGAGCTGGGCCAGAGTCATCTCCTCACTTCTGAAAAGTTCCCCCATGATGGCGTAGTGTGGTGCACCTGTTCAGTGATCAATGGGATCCTCCTGGATATCTAGCTAGGGTCAAAAAGATTGAAAACATCACCTGCACAGTAAACAGGAGAAGCTGAGTTCCACCAGAAGGAATGTTTGTTGGAACATTGTTCCAATGTTTTCAAAAAGACAGCCAACTCTGAGAATACATAGGCCTACATTGCCAAAGGAGTTCCCTTGTGTTGTTTCCTTTCACACTACAATAGCCTTAACTTTTTTGATTTGAAGTGTAATTTCAGAGAAAAAGACATTGGCATAGACCTGCACCCTCTTCGAATGTGTTAAGGATGACCCTAATTGTACAGCAGTAATAAACATTCTGTATTAGTGATGTGATGGTTTACACTTAAGCGAGGAGCAGGCATGTTTCAGAAAAAAAATCTAACATCTAGCACCCATAATCTTTGCAGGAATTCAGTTTGGCTCATTAGTCATTATGTTGTCATGAAACTGGGGAGCCACTCTTCAAGAACCATAATACATGTAAAAGTACCATCATATGTGACAGTACGATCCTCATTTAGTTTAATCTCACAATAGGCCCCCCTATCTCATTTTGTACAATCAATGACAGGTTTTCGAGCCAAGCCTTTGAGTTTCTCAGTCTAGGGTGCAAAATGACTCAGGACAGACAACAGGTTCACACTATACTCATTAAAAGTAAATTAAACACACATATTCATATGTTCTTGAAGTGCAAATGCCTTAAGCAATAACAGGTTTAGCTAGCTAGCTATGGATTGAACCGTATCATGTGATCTGATTTGCCAGTCAAGCAGGATTACATCGTCAATATCAACACTAACTACAACGGTTGAACAACTAGTGGGGATACATTTAGCAAACTATATAATTGAAGTCCATGAAAGATGGTCTCTTTAGTATGGTCACTGCTTGTTTAGCATATCTGCATGACCAGTTTTTGTCTGCATCCTTGACGGCTCGAGTCAGGCAGTGAGTGAGTCTGATCTAACGTTAGTGTTTGTGTGTTTTGACAGTTGCTACTCGTTAACTAACGTTAGTTAACGTTACATAAGAACAAAGCAGTTCGCTATAAAATTCGGTAGCCAGCGGTACAGTTAATTGTCACCGTATATCGACGATATGAACTGACAATGAATTGCACCGCTGGCTAACTGGCTAATTTAGCTAACTAACAAACATTAATAGCAAGCTAGCTAGTTAGCCAGGACGCAGGCGAAGCACTTGTTGGACCTCAAACTTTCTCTTAACGTACGCTGGCTAACGTTGTTCAGCAAAAACATCAATGTTATATTAAAGTACAAAATTACTAGCTAACGTTCTTACTCGACTGACACTCAGGTTATTTGGCTATTTGACCTCTCTTGGCAGAAATCTAACTAATCTTAAATCATAGCTAGCATAGCAAGTTAAACCTAGCTACGGTAACCGGATAACGTTATAGCGAGCTACTGTGCGGTGAATGTTACTGAATCATCCGTAACGTTTGCTTTACTAGCTACAGGGGGGGAAATATATATAGGAAACAATGCTGGTATTGAACAAGTAATACTGTCACCAAACATTTCTTACTATTGTTGTAGCTAGCTACTAGTCTTCCGTTCCCGGCTCCCAGTTTTCAACGCTGTTCCACACACAGCGCTCAACGAAATATCAGCTGATCAGAGGCTTGGCTACTGCGCTTCACGTCACCTATGCATAATATTGATGATCATGATGCACCCCTCAACTCATATAAAGATAACATCTAATTATTGGCATTCACGTTAAAATGTGTTATTTATCAGACGCTCTTATCCAGAGCGACATAAAGGAGCAATTAGGTTTAAATGTCTTTCTTAGGGGCACAATGACAGAAATTTCACCTAGTTGGCTCGAGGATTCAAATTAGCGACCTTCGATTACTGGCCCAACTCTGTTAACCGCAATACTACCTACCAATTAAACTTGTCCAAGCAACAGATCTGGGTGCAGACCCGCCAACTCCAAATTCGAAGGATAAAATATAGTGACTTCAGAAAGTATTCCTACCCCTTGAGTTATTTTCTCACCCATCTACACACAAAACCCATAATGACAAAGTGAAAACATGTTTTAGACATTTAAAAAAAAACATTTATTGAAAACGGAATACAGAAATATCTCATTTACATACGTATTCACACCCCTGAGTCAATGCACATTTGGAAGCGATTACAGCATGTTTCTTAAAAAAATTATTCAAGCTCTGTCAAATTGGTTGTTGATCATTGCTAGACAACCATTTTTAGGTATTGCCATAGATTTTCAAGTAGATTTAAGTCAAAACTGTAACTCAACCACTAACATTCACTGACTCTTGGTAAGCAACTCCAGTGTAGATTTGTGTTTTAGGTTATTGTCCTGCTGAAAGGTGAATTCATCTCCTAGTGTTTGGTGGAAAGCAGACTGAAACAGGTTTTTCTCTAGGATTTTGCCTGTGCTTAATTCCATTACATTTATTTTTTTTATCCTGAAAAACTCCCCAGTCCTTAATGAGTACAAGCATACACATAACATGATGCAGCCACCACTATGCTTGAAAAATTGGAGAGTGGTACTCAGTAAGGTGTTGTATTGGATTTGCCCCAAATATAACACTTTGTATTCAGGACAAAAAGTGTATTGTTTTAGAGATTTGTTTTTCAGTTTTACTTTAGTGCCTTGTTGCAAACCGGATGCATGTTTTGGAATATTAGGTTCGTATTGTGGAGTAACTACAATGTTGTTGATCCAGCCTCAATTTTCTCCTATCACAGCCATTCAACACTGTAACTGTTTGAAAGTCACCATTGGCCTCATGGTGAAATCCCTGAGTTAGGAAGGACGCCTTTATTTTTGTAGTGACTGGCTGTATTGATATACCATCCAAAGTGGAATTAATAATAACTTCACAATGCTCAAAGGAATATTCCATGTCTGCTTCTCTTTTTTTTACCCATCTACCAATATGTGCCTTCTTTGCAAAGATTTGGAAAACTTCCCTGGTCTTTGTGGTTGAATCTATGTTTGAAATTCACTGCTCGGCTAAGGGACCTTACAGATACAGTTGAAGTCGGAAGTTTACATACACTTAGGTTGGAGTCATTAAAACTCGTTTTTCAACCACTCCACAAATGTCTTGTTAACAAACTATAGTTTTGGCAAGTCGGTTAGGACATCTACTTTGTGCATGCTACAAGTCATTTTTCCAGCAATTGTTAACAGACTGATTATTCATTTATAATTCACTGTATCACAATTTCAGTGGGTCAGAAGTTTACATACACTAAGTTGACTGTGCCTTTAAACAGCTTGGAAAATTCCAGAAAAGGATGTCATGGCTTTAGAAGCTGCTAATTGACATAATTTGAGTCAATTGGAGGTGTACCTGTGGATTTATTTCAAGGTCTACCTTCAAACTCAGTGCCTCTTTGCTTGACATCATGGGAAAATCACAAGAAATCAGTCAATTCCTAAAAAAAAAGAATTGTAGACCTCCACAAGTCTGGTTCAGCCTTGGTAGCAATTTCCAAATGCCTGAAGGTACCACGTCCATCTGTACAAACAATAGTACGCAAGTATAAACACCATGGGACCACGCAGCCGTCATACTGCTCAGGAAGAAGATGCGTTCTGTCTCCTAGAGATGAACATACTTTGGTGCGAAAAGTGCAAATCAATCCCAGAACAACAGCAAAGGACCTTGTGAAGATGCTGGAGTAAACCGGTACAAAAGTATCTATATCCACAGTAAAACGAGTCCTATATCGACATAACCTGAAAGGCCGCTCAGCAAGAAAGGAGCCACTGCTCCAAAACTGCCATAAAAAAGCTAGACTACGGTTTGCAACTGCACATGGGGACAAGGATTGTACTTTTTGGAGAAATGTCCTCTGGTCTGATGAAACAGAAATAGAACTGCTTGGCCACAATTACCATTGTTTTGTTTGGTGGAAAAAGGGGCAGACTTGCAAGCCGAAGAACACCATCCCAACCGTGAAGCACGGGGGTGGCAGCATCATGTTGTGGGGGTGCTTTGCTGCAGTAGGGACTGGTGCACTTCACAAAATAGATGGCATCATGAGGGGGGTGCAACTATGTGGATATATTGAAGCAACATCTCCAGACATAAGTGAACTGTACTTGTATGTGTGGGGTTCAGAGGTGATGAGGTCGTCATTCAAAAATCATGTAAACCCTATCATTGCACACAGAGTGAGTCCATGCAACTTATGTCACTTGTTAAGCACATTTATTCCTCCTGAACTTATTTAGGCTTGCCATAACAAAGGGGTTGAATACTTATTGACTCAAGACATCTTTCATTCATTTCTAAAAATGTCTAAAAACATAATCCTACATTATACGGTATTATAAGGCCCTGCCCCGCCCTCCTTTCGGAAAAGCTGACCACGATTCCATTTTGTTGATCCCTGCCTACAGACAGAAACTAAAACAAGAGGCTCCCACGCTGAGGTCTGTCCAACGCTGGTCCGACCAAGCTGACTCCACACTCCAAGACTGCTTCCATCACGTGGACTGGGACATGTTTCGTATTGCGTCAGATAACAATATTGACGAATACGCTGATTCGGTGTGCGAGTTCATTAGAACGTGCGTTGAAGATGTCGTTCCCATAGCAATGATTAAAACATTCCCTAACCAGAAACCGTGGATTGATGGCAGCATTCGCGTGAAACTGAAAGCGCGAACCACTGCTTTTAATCAGGGCAAGGTGACTGGTAACATGACCGAATACAAACAGTGCAGCTATTCCCTCCGTAAGGCTATCAAACAAGCTAAGCGTCAGTACAGAGACAAAGGAGAATCTCAATTCAATGGCTCAGACACAAGAGGCATGTGGCAGGGTCTACAGTCAATCATGGACTACAAGAAGAAATCCATCCCAGTCACGGACCAGGATGTCTTGCTCCCAGGCAGACTAAATAACTTTTTTGCCTGCTTTGAGGACAATACAGTGCCACTGACACGGCCTGCAATGAAAACATGCAGACTCTCCTTCACTGCAGCCGAGGTGAGTAAGACATTTAAACGTGTTAACCCTCGCAAGGCTGCAGGCCCAGACGGCATCCACAGCCGCGCCCTCAGAGCATGCGCAGACCAGCTGGCCGGTGTGTTTACGGACATATTCAATCAATCCCTATACCAGTCTGCTGTTCCCACATGCTTCAAGAGGGCCACCATTGTTCCTGTTCCCAAGAAAGCTAAGGTAACTGAGCTAAACGACTACCGCCCCGTAGCACTCACTTCCGTCATCATGAAGTGCTTTGAGAGACTAGTCAAGGACCATATCACCTCCACCCTACCCGACACCCTAGACCCACTCCAATTTGCTTACCGCCCAAATAGGTCCACAGACGATGCAATCTCAACCACACTGCACACTGCCCTAACCCATCTGGACAAGAGGAATACCTATGTGAGAATGCTGTTCATCGACTACAGCTCGGCATTCAACACCATAGTACCCTCCAAGCTCGTCATCAAGCTCGAGACCCTGGGTCTCGACCCCGCCCTGTGCAACTGGGTACTGGACTTCCTGACGGGCCGCCCCCAGGTGGTGAGGGTAGGCAACAACATCTCCACCCCGCTGATCCTCAACACTGGGGCCCCACAAGGGTGCGTTCTGAGCCCTCTCCTGTACTCCCTGTTCACCCACAACTGCGTAGCCACGCACGCCTCCAACTCAATCATCAAGTTTGCGGACGACACAACAGTGGTAGGCTTGATTACCAACAACGACGAGACGGCCTACAGGGAGGAGGTGAGGGCCCTCGGAGTGTGGTGTCAGGAAAATAACCTCACACTCAACGTCAACAAAACTAAGGAGATGATTGTGGACTTCAGGAAACAGCAGAGGGAACACCCCCCTATCCACATCGATGGAACAGTAGTGGAGAGGGTAGCAAGTTTTAAGTTCCTCGGCATACACATCACAGACAAACTGAATTGGTCCACTCACACAGACAGCATCGTGAAGAAGGCTCAGCAGCGCCTCTTCAACCTCAGGAGGCTGAAGAAATTCGGTTTGTCACTAAAAGCACTCACAAACTTCTACAGATGCACAATCGAGAGCGTCCTGGCGGGCTGTATCACCGCCTGGTACGGCAACTGCTCCGCTCACAACCGTAAGGCTCTCCAGAGGGTAGTGAGGTCTGCACAACGCATCACCGGGGGCAAACTACCTGCCCTCCAGGACACCTACACCACCCGATGTTACAGGAAGGCCATAAAGATCATCAAGGACATCAACCACCCGAGCCACTGCCTGTTCACCCCTCTATTATCCAGAAGGCGAGGTCAGTACAGGTGCATCAAAGCTGGGACCGAGAGACTGAAAAACAGCTTCTATCTCAAGGCCATCAGACTGTTAAACAGCCACCACTAACATTGAGTGGCTGCTGCCAACACACTGACACTGACACTGACTCAACTCCAGCCACTTTAATAATGGGAATTGATGGGAAATGATGTAAATATATCACTAGCCACTTTAAACAATGCTACCTTATATGATGTTACTTACCCTACATTATTCATCTCATATGCATACGTATATACTGTACTCTATCATCGACTGCATCCTTATGTAATACATGTATCACTAGCCACTTTAACTATGCCACTTTGTTTACATACTCACCTCATGTATATACTGTACTCGATACCATCTACTGTATCCTGCCTATGCTGCTCTGTACCATCACTCATTCATATATCCTTATGTACATATTCTTTATCCCCTTACACTGTATAAGACAGTAGTTTTGGAATTGTTAGTTAGATTACTTGTTGGTTATTACTGCATTGTCGGAACTAGAAGCACAAGCATTTCGCTACACTCGCATTAACATCTGCTAACCATGTGTATGCGACAAATAAAATTTGATTTGATTTATTGTGTGTAGGCCAGGGACAACAAAAACATCTAAATGTATTACATTTTAAATTCAGGCTGTAACACAACAAAATGTGGAAAAAGACAATTGGTGTGAATACTTTCTGAAGGCACTGTATCTGACCATGAAGCAGAGGTTAGGGGCAAACGGAGCCATGTATTTATTCTTAATATATAGCTCTGGGGGCAACTATACCAACACCTAGTAGTGTCTGTGATTGTGATATGGCACTTCTAGTCTAAGTGCACTTAGACTAGATACTGACATATTTCCTGTTCTCTTTGAGCAGCTTGCTGCTAGTGTGTGTAGATGGGCCTGTCCTGTGTGAGTAAGTTGGACTCCGGGGGCCCCATACTTGTGAGATTGCTGGCCTGCCTAATTGTGAATGGTCGAAACATTTACCACGAACCCTGTAATGAAGAAAATGTATATTTGGAAACAGGAATGGCCATAAATGTAAAGTTGAGTGACTGACTAGCATTGACCTGACAAGAATGTGTTCGCTTACTGTCATTGGAATTGATTGCTGAAAAATGACAGTGTGCAACTTCACAATGTGGAGGGCCCATGAAGATAATATGCCCTCTGCTGGAGATCTAAACAACAGTGTAAATCACCATACTTTTCATCCTCTTTATGCAAGACATGTAGGATCCCAAGAAAGAGAGTCCACATTGCTTACAAATAGATTTCTATAAGGAGACGATATTAAGGTTTGGTCTGTCTACCACCGCCTAAACATAAATAACACTTGGACAAATATAGCGGATAAAAGTCTGTGTGTGTGCGTGTACTGCTATATTAAATTAATCCATGTTTTTTTTATTTTTTTAACCTTACTCTGAGTTTCTTTCCCTATTCTCTGTCTCATTTACATTTTTGTAATTTACAGGTTGGAGTCAAACAAGGAAATGGTTCCAATTGTTTTTCCACCATTCATTTTTCCCATAGGAGATTTTAGAAATAATTCAAATTAGGGTTGTGTCTCGTGTAGGCTTACCTTGGCGTGACGTTTTGATGTAAACCGTGTAAATCTCTCTAGGACAAGGTGACTTTTATTAATAAATACCCCCTCAAAAATGAAATACTAATTAGCTGCTAATGTGGCTCTCATGAAGAACTACAAATGCCATGATGATCTGGACGAGACTGCCGAATCAAGGCAAAGGTAAAAAAAAAAAAAATCCTATCTAGGTTTAACAATGAATAAATTAGCAAAATGTATTTAAATTGACAATTCTGTGAACTGTTTTGTCCAAGTTTTAAATTGACACAATACCTGTTAGCAAAGGTGTCAGCTAGAGATGACATGCAGGAGCTTGCAGGGATTTGTAGTCTTGCATGTCTACTTTGATACTAATTAGCATTTTCAATTCTGAGAGTAAATAGAATATATTGATAAATTCACCTTGTCCGAGAGAGATTTATATGGTTATCAAAACATCATGCCTGGGTAAGCCTACACGAAGCACATCTCTTATTTTAAATGTTTCTAAAAATTCCCTATGGGAAAAATGTATGGTGGGAAAACAAATGGAACCATTTCCCTGTTTGACCGCTAGGTTTTATGGGTATTATGACACCTCCACTGTTGGGCTCTATTCCCAGTTATAGAACATGTTTAGCCAAAACTCTATTCTGACTCAACCATGTGGTATGATATTTGAAATTACAGATTTGATTAAATGAATTATGCAAGTGACTGGAATTTAAAACCTTGCACTTAATCTGTGCCATTGTGTGCATGTTTGGCTCCTTCCCCTGCCTCCCCTCTGGCAGTCCCTATCGGGGCGGGGTCTGCCAGGCTCTGCCCAACCACTAGGGCTTTAGGTTTTTATACCCTCAGGCTGGGCAGGGGATGGGGTGGAGCCCCAGGAGCAGGGGGGCGGGTGGGGTGGACTGGGGGCCGGCTGTAGGAAAGGAAAAGTTTGACTGGGTGGTATCATAGGGAGTCCTGTCATTTGAGTCAGGACACACATGCCTCAGCAGTGAGAGGCTCCACTCCCGTTGGTTGGCCAGCATCCCAGGGCAGACGCAAAGACAGATAGAGAGAAAGACTGAGAATAAGAGAAAAAGGAGGAAAAGTAATACAGCAAGAAGACAAGTAGACTTGAAATTGGGAAGAGGAAAAACGCCAAGGAAGTGGAAGTGTCCCTTCATAGAAAGGAAAAGTATTTGGATCAGAATTTTGGTCAGGGTGGCCCCTCAAAGTTTGTTCTCCCGGTAGTGTATTTTTATCCTGAGTGAGCGTGAGAGCTGAGCGGTGTGTGTTTGGACTTGACAGCCATGGCGGATCCAGCAGGCTTGCAGAAGGGGCGAGTGGCTCTGACCGAGGTGTCTGACGACGACGAGGAGGTGTCCCTGGTGGCCGCAGCGGTCCAGCCCGCCACCGACAGCGATGAAGACGACCTTTCAGAAGATGTGGACCTGGTGCTGGCCACGGGCTCGGGCACCAAGAGTGAGGCGCAGGTAAATGGGGTCATGGTGCTGACTCTGCTGGACAAGATCATCGGGGTGGTTGACCAGATCCAGCAGACCCAGAACGGGCTGGAGACCAGACAGCAGGACATGGAGAAGTCTGTTTCTTGCATCCAGGGAGAGCTGGCCAAGCTGTCCAAGAGCCACACTGGCACGGCCAACACCGTCAACAAGATGCTGGACAAGGTGCGCAAGGTCAGCGTCAACGTGAAGACGGTCCGCACCAACCTGGAGAAGCAGGCGGGCCAGATCAAGAAGCTGGAGAGCAACGAGAACGAGCTGCTCAAGAGACGACACTTCAAGGTTCTCATCTACCAGGTGAGAGTGGGAAACAGAGGGGGGTGTGTATTCATACCAACAGGCTCTGAGGCCAGGCTGAATACAGGTGTGCTATCTTTTTTTGACCAGTTTGCTACAGCAGGAAAATAATGCTGCTGGAACAGGAAATGTTAATTAATATGTGGATTATAATTAATGGACATGTTTGTAGGGGTTGATACATTTTTAGTTAGGATAAATCAAGTCTGACATTTTTTAAGTGGAAATTACAAACTTTAAAAAAATCTTGAACAGAATACAATTTAAATTTTCTGCTGCGCAGGAAAATTCTCTGCGGTGACAGAGTGGAAAAATTAAGGTAGCATATATGTAGTTTAGTAATGCTTATCCATGAAAGTTATTAGAAAGTGTTAGCAGTGTATCAGTGTTTGAGTGGATCAAAAGATGGATACACAGCCTCGTGTATGGTAGATTGTAGCAGTGGGTTGTAGTAGGCTGCTTCAGATGTGAGGTGGAGAAACCTTGTACAAGACCACTAGATTCCACCACAGGGTTGGGTGAATTCTCCATGATGCATGGGAAAATCATGAGCCAGTGCGAAATACACTCTGAACTTTATTATAACGTTACAGCAACTGTTTTAACATTCTCTCACCAGAGTGAGTGACTCTTCACTCAAGGAGTTTACCCTAAACTGGTACTGCTCTAGCTGGTATACTTGGCCAAAGCTATTCGGCCTCAGGCTTTCCATGACTGGTGAGGTATTTAGACCAGTGAGGTATTTAGACCAGTGAGGTATTTAGACCAGTGAGGTATTTAGAGCAGTGTTTCTTAGCTCCGAACCTCGAGGAAACCCAGCCGTACACATTTTTGTTGTAGGTCCGGACAAAAACACCTGATTCAACTCATTAGAGGGCTTGATGATTAGTTGACAAGTTGATTCAGGTGTGCTTGTCCGGGGCAACAATACAAATGTGTTAGGAGGTACTCGAGGACTGGAGTAGAGAAACACTGATACAGGAGAGGAAGCTCTTGCTTGAGAGCCGAATGCTGATGCGATGGTGTAATTTATAATTTGAGATGTGTGTGTGTAACTTATACTTTCTACTAAAACATAATGTCAAAGATTTACGTGCATGTATCCCAACTTAGGATTCAGCCCTTTCTGAAAAACTCCAAACACTGTCTACCAACAGGAAATTATATTGCACAGATTGGCTATGCATGTCAAGTGTGTTAGTTAGTAGTGATACTCATCTTAGTCCCACTGGACACATACTGGTTGAACCAACATTGTTTCCACATCATTTCAATGAAATGACGTTGAACCAACGTGGAATACATGTTGAATTGACGTCTGCCCGGTGCGGTAGTTTGTATGAATAATGACACATGGAGTGAGTTCATTGACCTTTCCCAGACCACAGTGTCTCATGGTTGACCAATGCCGCTAATGCTATATAAAGCCAGACCTGTGGGACCAAATCATAAGATGACACCATAAACACAGTAGTACCGGTGGTCCACATGTGATTAAACCAACGCCCGACCTATGACGACTGATTGTGACAGATAGTTGAAAGCCTCAACACAGTGTAAGATGAAGACATTTTAGTCTTGAAGCGGTGCCATGCTGCCTATTCATCATGGCCTAACTGGCTGGAAAACCCACAATAACTCTGTGTGAATATAGAACTGTGGAAAGAGTCAGCTCTACTCTACTATAAGTAGCTGTAGCCTACAACTCTCCTCGCAGGGCTAACCAAGCTGCTTTCAAAGCGTTTCTTTTAATTCATTTGTATTTTTGTACTCACTTTCTGCATTACCATTGATTTCCAGAGTTATAATTTATTTGTTTACAGTATGCGCTTGGGGGTATTTAGCTTCGCTTTACCTGAGCGTATACAGTGAGTGAAAATACAGTACATGTATTGTTTCATGCTCAATATAAACTTGAGTATGCCCTGGTATGCATTCCTATGTTCCCCCCTCACATGTATGGCTGTCTCTTTGTATTGCCCTCTCCATAGCAACCAGCGGGGGTACTTTTCCCCTGTGTCTCAATACAGAGTAGCCTAATTACAGATTGCCAGGCTGTATACCTCCCAGTCACACCACTCCAGTGTACATACATAAAGTCCTAGTCAAGCAGAGGGATTCCGTTGTGATGAGTGAGGGAAAGGGAAGGGAGAGAGTGTGAATGAGTGGCAGAGAGTTGAGTCTGAACAGCCCCTCTCTCTGTGGCAGCCTGCTACTCCATGGGCTGGTGTTTTTTTAGCCTTGCGTGCTGCAATGTCTGTCTAATGGCTTGCAGCTGGCAGCCTCATGGCAGGGCGAGACTTTTGGTAGCTTGCAACCTGGCAGGGGGCAAGTTCAGTGATGTCTTGTCTCCTATTCAGACCTGGCTACAAATACATGTACCTTTGAGTATTTGGTATTTAAAATACTTTTTCTGTGTATTTGAGGATTTTCTGATAAACAGCCCAAAACAAGTACTTTTATTTGAGTATTTTAATGGTTATTTGTAAAAACCAAATAGTCTGCCAAATTGTATTTGACATCGTTTTCAAATACTTATTTCAAATACAATTTTCAAATACCTGTGTTAAATGCATGGGAGTGTTTTTGAGTAAGTGTTTTTCAGTATTTCAAATACTTTCAAAGTATATTTCCAAATGCATTAAAATATTAAACTACTTGTCTTTTCAAAGAAAATATATCTGAATACTTGCTTTGAATGCATGTGAAAGTAATTGAGATATTTTAAATTGTATTTGAACTCAGTTCTGCTCTTATTAGCTGGCATGATTGCAGTACAGTATATCAACCAGAGGAGAAGAAAGCAGAGGAAGGACCTATTTGGAAAATACATTTTGTCTAATGCCTAAATTATATATTTTGTCTTTTAATCTTTAGAAATGCCTATAGAGGAGGTCAGTATAATGCCTTATAAAACATTGACATATTTGGGAAGAGTGATTACCAAAGACCGCATTGGCTTGCGGTCTTATTTTCAGATCCCTGTCCTGGAATGTCCACTGTGGCACTAGGTTACATTATTGGCATTTAGCAGGAACCCAATCGGAGACGGCCGGTCTTAATAAATTACCTCAGTAAAGGAGGGCCCCCCTGCTGTTTGACACGCTGCTCCTATCGCCCAGTCCTGGATTCTGTCTGAGGCATTCTGACTTCTTTTACAGTCTGTGTGCGTGCGAGCAACCCAATGTGAAGTGAAAAGTATTACAACACTTTTTGGTTTCTCTGTTTACTGATGCCTTGTCATTTCCTTAAATTCATGCTTCATCAAGTTCCAAAAAAGCCATGGATGGAGCTGAAAATTCCTGTCACATTTAGTTCCTCATCCTCTACATCCCCTGTGCTTTGCCATTCAAAACAACTAACTAATACTTACTGTTGAACTGTTACTGTGTTAACCTTGACTCCCATATTACCCAATGAAATTTGACCCCTATGTTACTAAATGTACTTTCAGAATGGTGAATGCCACTGCTGTTACTGTCTGAACTGTCAACTGTGACTCCACTCCACACCACTGTAACTGTCTGAACTGTGACTCTACCAGTAGTCAGTTGTGTGAACTGTGGCCTTCATGTTGCCGTAGTCCTACACGGTTCAGTCCCAGCTCTATTTATTGCCAGCAACTGCATGGTGTCGGGTTAAAGGATATTGGAGCAGCTCGGCCAGAGAGTGACAGCATGGTGAATCAACACTGGCTCTGAGTCAGGTTTCACTCCTTCCCACTGTCTCTGTGGCAAATGCTCTCAGCTCGTTGGTGTGTGTGTGTGTGTGTGTGTGTGTGTGTGTGTGTGTTTGAGTGACATAGGTCAAGCAGGAAAGATTCCCATCCTCTATTCGAGGACCCTGAGTCCTGTGAGCACTGCGGAGTGCTTACGAGAAAAGGTCTGAAACGTGCTTGTATCTCAATAGCCCCTCTTTGTCTTCGAGCCAACAGCGATAGCTGAGGCTCAGCTCTCCGCAACTAAGCCCAGTTGGGGCGAGGTCATGGTGGATAGCCTTGACTCCCTCCCCTCACTGTCTGACGACGTAGTGTTGGGGGAGGGTGAGTTAGGGGATGATGAGGATGACGATGGGATTAATCTCACGGAGATCATTGAGATTACGATCACGTTCTCCCGCCCTCTCAGGTCAGCTGACCTGACGGCCCGAGAGCAGTGGAGCTGCCCTTCCTCCAATAGAGTTTGGGCTCCTTCATACAGTATCTGCAAGCGGGCCCAGGGCCCGTCAAGGGACCTGTACGACAGAAAGAGACTCCAGTCCCATACAGCTCCATTAAAGGAATTGCTCCCTGCGGTACCAGCTTGCCTCAGGGAAGCTAAGGGCTTGTGGGAAAAACCCATCACTAGCAGAATTCTTGCTAAGGGTACCCCAAGCCTGGACATACACAATATAGTTTTGGCAACTCTCCCATGGTGCAGCCATCACTGGCTCACCAACTCATCCCCATGTGCTGTGTTACTAACGACACCAGCGCCTCACTGCCTCTGTTTTTCAGAAAACTAACATGGTCTTGGCCCAAGCATTTAGAGCTCTCAACGGGACCTCTTTATTGTTGAGTAATATCCGGCTGAGTTACTGGTGGAGGTGAGGAAGAAACTGAACTTGGAGGCCCTAGACCCAGATGCTTGGGAGGAGATCTGTATGATTACAGACCATAGCATCCATGCCTAGTGTCATCCAAGGATGTGGTCGTACCATGAGCCTAGTGGTGGTGGGAGAAATGACACTTTGGCTGAGAATATCCAGCTTAACAGACAAAGGAAAAGTGGAGCCCCTGGATGCCCGGGCGATACCAATCCTTTCCCTCTTCATCTTCGAGCCCATTGATTTCCCGGTCGGCAGTTAAAATCCTGCTTATGACTAGTCCTGGCAGCTATCGTCATGCAGGGCTTATTTTTATATTTTTATTTAACCTGGTAGATTGACTGAAAACACATTCTCATTTACAGCAATGACATGGGGAATAGTTACAGGGGATGAATGAGTCAATTGGAAGCTGGAAGATGGGAATTTAGCCAGGACACCAGGGTTAACACCCCTACAATGGGATCTTTAGTGACCACAGAGAGTCAGGACACCTGTTTAACGTCCCATTCAAAAGACAGCACCCTACACAGGGCAATCAATCACTGCCCTGGGATAAAATAATTCAACCCAAGGAAAGGGGGCCTCCTACTGGACCTCCAACATCACTTCCAGCAGCATCTCCCATCCAGGACCAACCCTGCTTAGCTTCAGAAGCAAGCCAGTAGTGGGATGTAGGGTGGTATGCTGCTGGCTTAGCATATCAGCAATTATCCATCCTCACTTGGAGAGAGAGGCATAGCCAGTGAGAGAGAAGAAGAAACAGGCCTGCCAGATACTGATGCACACTCTCTGTTTTTGCAGTTTTTGTCATGGAGCAGTGACTATATCATTCCCCTACTCGCAAGAGTGTGAGGAAGATAATTATGCTTGAGAATAACCAGACAGCGGGAGACTGGCTCCTTTTATGGTCTCTCACCACATTTTCCACTCTACCTGTCTGTCCCCAACAGACACATTTGATAGGTACTTTCGAGAGAGTAGGCGGTCCTAGCAAACCCCACATGTGATACATCTCATGTCCATCATCAGAGAACTGGGGTTACGCAAATAACCTTACGTTTTCAACTGCTGATAGTGTCAAGTGTCAAGTCAAGTGTTCCATGTTCTGTCCGTGCATGTTCCGTGATTTGCCTGTGTGAGTTTGTGCTGGCGTCAAACACAGCTGTTCTTCTCTCGTGTGAGTACACTCTGAGAATAGTCACATCCTTTCATGTTACTAGCATCAGGGAAACATACTGACAGGGATGCTTTATAATTAAACCTGGATCGACAGAAGAACACACAATCCACACACACACAATCTCTCTCTCTCTCTCTCTCTCTCTCTCTCTCTCTCTCGCTCTGGGTCCCAGCAGCTGACAGTGTTGTGGCAGCCTAGGATAAAGCTACATCTCATGGCCCTCTCTCAACTTCAAATGTCCCTTGACCCATCTTTTATCACCCCACCCCCCTCTCTCTCTACTCCTCCCCTCCCCTCCTCCAGGGATGCTTCAGAGGTGTCTGTGGACCAAGGCCTTCCGCCCATCTGATCATTGCATTGAGGGTGTAGCATGGACTGTCAGTCCACTCATTCATCTGTTATTGAAGACTCAAGATCACCATACTTTGTGAGGATATGTGTGTCTATGATGGATGAGCCTCTTCAGCATCCCTGTACTGCTCTGGCACAGAGTCAGGGGACGGAGTCAGGGGACAGTGACAGTCCTGTATCACAGGAGACATCCAACTTCTCAGTTACAGCTTGTCTCCCCCAGTCTCTGTCTCCAACCCCAGGCAAACATGGCAGCACTTCAGAACCAATTAACTCAAGCTTGTGACCCCTCTATGGTCTAGTAGGGGACTAACCTGTCCTCCCAGACTCACTGTGATCACTGTGGGGGAACCCGGGAGGGGTGTGATGATAACGTACAGTAGGGTGGAGAGAGAGAGGAATGGAGAGGTAGACAGCAGACCAAGTTGGCACTGATTCATCCCCTTGGAATCTCCCACCTTCCCTCACTGTCTCTCACTCCCCTCCGGGTCAACCTTTCCTGTCATCCATACTCATACCCCCACCCCACCCTCCGGTTCCTGCAGCTTGTGGAGAGATGTCTGGCAGGCTCTACATTTCACTGTTGCGTGTCAGCTCTTCTGTAGAACACTGGCCGAGAGATTCATTACTAGGGTCATTGTGCGTTTGCGTGTGTGAAACGTTAGTTGACTGCCCCTCTCCCGCACTGTTCACATTTCTGAATGACACACTGACATGGCGTTATGTTCTATGTTGAGTGCAAATTCAGGAGTATTATATCAGTTTTGGTAAGCCGTTCATGTACAGGTTATTTGAAGTGTATCCCTTCATGCCCTTTCACCGTAATTCCACTCACTTTATTGTTATTTTTGTTCTAAGATGTCTGCCCGAGTATTCAGGGGATCCTAAATGTTGTATGGACAGAAACAGAAGGAAGACCACAGCCATAATATGCCAGGAAAAAGGGGGAGCCCTCGTTTTGACAAGGAGATCCTACATTCTTGTATGTTTGCGTCAAATAAAATGTTCCTCTTCTTTCCTCCGGTGTGGATTTTCCTTGAACATCCTGAGTTCACTCCAAACCACAGGCTCTCTCTGTTGGCTCTCCCTCCCATCATCACCATCTTTATCATGGCCCAAGATCAGACTGGAACAGCCTGGAGCCAGCTAGCTACATGGACTGTATCTATTGGCAAAGCGTAGCAGTCTGTGCTCCTCTAATGATTATCTCCCTCTTCTCTCATATCTGTTCTGGCTTTAGGAGGAGTTCAGCCAAGAGCACTGAGCTGTCATTCATTTTGTTTTTCTTTCCTTTTTATACTTGGGAAAGATCAAAAAGCGCTGTGAAAGGTGCACTTGCATAGGTTTCACATCACAGTATCATGTATGTAATGTAATCAGGCAATGTATGCCTGATTTCAAATCAACCCCTGGCCCCACAAGACACGGATATAGAAACAGATATACCAGACATGACTGGATAGGTTCAATCATTTAGCTCCACCTATTAACTCAGAGAGCTTGGTAGACTTTCAGCCTTATTGCTTACACAGTTCTGTCAGATCTAGGAGTGCTTTGCCGGGGTCTGGTCTGGTGGTAGTGCAGCGTGCCGCTAAAACCCGACTACATATGCCCCCCAGCGGTGGTGGTTCTATCCACCTCTCTTCTGTCTTTCTTTACACCTCCCTCTACCATTAGAGTCCCCAACTAGATTCTGAGTGGATGATCTGGGGGACGGAACATAATTATAATCATTTGTAGACTGCAAATTGACAGAATGAAGCCCAAACAGATGGGCCACCTGTTGAAGACCCCTGCTCCACCCTATCACACCCAGTCACCCCCAACAAATACTAATTGGTAAAAGCTATGCTCCTTCTAATAGTTTCTTTACAAAGATCAATGGGTTCATGAAGGTTGACAGATCTGTCTCATAGCTAGTATCTGGGCAACATGGCTGTGTGAAGGCTTGATAAGGGATTGGCTGATAGACAGTGTTACTCTTGCGTACAGGGTTTTATATCACTGCCAGTGGGATATGTGCAGCAGAAAGAGGACCCCTGCTATTCCTGAGGCCGAAGGCCAGTGGCCCTCAGACACTGCCAAACTGAACACAGTATATTACCCTGAAACCACTGTAGTGTGTATCTCTTTGTCCATGCCTATTTATATATTAGCAGTAGACTTTACAGCTGGAGCACATGCAGCATTGTTAACAATGTGCATGGTTCACGCTGGGCTCATTTTGATGCTGTTGGGGGCGAGAGGTGGGGTCCTGTTGGGAAACAGCATCACTTGTTGTTGTCGTCTGACTCGCAGACCCACAAGACTGTTGTTTCCTGCTACCCATTAGCTAATTCAGCTCTCATCCTGTCAATGAGTGCATGTGTGTGTACTTTTGAGCGAGTGTATGGGTCAAAGCCTTTACTCTTGCACTTGAGGACCAAATTAAGGGGACCAGATGAAGTCACTGTGAGCTGTACTTATTAAGATATACAAACATGAACTACTCGTATGACCCAGACGTCTACACTGGGCTCAACCACCCACTGCCCTCTTGGCTTACAGGCCTCGCTCCCACAACAGAAGACATGATTTGCCAGGCAAGCTAAAGGTCAGGGCACCTGTCCATCTGCCACTCAACGTTCCTGGGTTGGTCAACAGATATTTTGTTCCAATTCCAGTCAACAGAATTGTGGGAGCTGAGGCAACCACTGAAAACATGTTACTTACTGTACGTTGTAGCCTACGCTCTAGCCGTTACTTCAAAGGCCACTGCCAAGATCGTAATAACTCAGCCAAATTTTTCAGAAACCGTGTAAAAGAAAATCTGCTCTAGTGCTTTGATTATAAATACTCTTGCAACGATGTGGAATGGAATGGCGGAGGGTCCTGTTTCATAGAGTGAGACTTGATTTAGCCACCGGCAGCAGCACAGAACGATGGTGTCAGTGTATGTGTGTGTGTGTGTGTGTGTGTGTGTGTGGATGTGCCTCCGTGTTTCTGTATCTCTGTGTGTGCACACCTGTGTCTTTGTGATTGTGTGCGGCTATTCAGATGTCAACATCAAAACACAGTGCATAACATATGTGTATTCAGAGAGTGTGTCCTGCAGTTCCAGGTGCAGCTGTGTTAGCTGGTGACATGTGCCTGCTGCTCAGACTGTGTGTCCCTGGCACTGCCCTGTGAGTTATATCCTGTCACTGAGATCTAGGCAGGGCACTGGGTGGGTTATGGCCACTCATAACTCGGATTATTAAACTAGCAGACTGCACACAGAGGGCATTAGACTGATCAAGCTTTTAAAATGGTTTCTTATTAAGGAGCTTTCGTGGGTGGATGGAGGTTTTGACACTGGCTTTAGTTGTTATTACTCTTCCAATACTTCACCCTTATTAAGACACACCACTGCCTAGAACTACTTAACACCTCTCTCTCTGAGAGGGAAGACATTTAAGTGCAGGTAATAGAACTAATGCCTCCCACCCAGGTATGTTGATGTCAACTATGAGATATGAACTTCAGCAGTAGAGATTCTGACAACTCTGGCATATCTCATAATAGGACATTGATCAGTCATCTCGGGTGGCATAACCTTCCACCAGAGGAGGACGAGGGGAAGGAGAACACGTTGGATTGTGTTGGTCCCAATAAACTCCAGGGATAGTCTGATAGTGAAAACCAAAACAGAGGCTGCTGCACACCTGACAAGCAGATAAAAACTGAGAACAAAAGCTCTTCCTCGAATGTCAAACTTTTCCCATTAAAACATCCCCCTCCCTTCCCCAAGGATGTGCCCTTTAGATAAAGCAGAATCAGTTACGCAGTGGAGACAGTTAGAACAAAAGGCAGACTGACATGACGCAGGATTACTGGCTTGATGTGTGTCTTATGTTATTAGGCAGGAACGATGGCTCCATTAATCATTACTACAGCCCGATGCGATCTGATACAGACTTTATATCTAAACTGTCAACCTGGTGTTAATGTTAGACGCTGGGAGCAGATCTCAGTACAGAAGTTACAGAATCACCACGTTAGAGAGTCAGACGTGCCAGTCCTACAGAGAAACGTGTGGAAAGGCAAAGGTTCCATGATGGCTGGTGATGCCATGTTGACAGTGGTTGTAGTTGTAGGAATCACCACGTTAGAGAGTCAGACGTGTCAGTCCTACAGAGAAACGTGTGGAAAGGCAAAGGTTCCATGATGGCTGGTGATGCCATGTTGACAGTGGTTGTAGTTGTAGGAATCACCACGTTAGAGAGTCAGACGTGTCAGTCCTACAGAGAAACGTGTGGAAAGGCAAAGGTTCCATGATGGCTGGTGATGCCATGTTGACAGTGGTTGTAGTTGTAGGGATTCCAGTGGCTGTAGTCATAGAGAGAGGTTGAGGGGATTCGCTGAGCCTTGGAAAGGGATATATCCCCGCCAGACTCCTGTGTGGTGAGGTCACACATAGCTCTGAAAGAAACCCCAAGGAACTCCCTTCCGGTGTCAAACATGATGTACCATTACACCACAATTGTGCCCAAATAGAATACAGGGAACTTTTTCAACCTGGCTGTCTGGAATTCAGTTTGGAAAGGGAGAGGTCCTGGTGGCAAAGGTGAGAGTGTATTTCCACTGCTTCATTTCATGTGAAGCCGTCACAGTTGGGCTATGTTACATTGTTTGCCATAGTGGGATGGTGAGATCAGAGAGGAGCAAAACATGTCATGGGTCATTGCACAGAATTCCCTTTGTACTCCTCAACTGCATCATGATGGTGGTCATGAGGATTCCCCAGGATGCTCGAGGTAGACGGAACGAGAACCTGATCTCTGTGCCTTGGCTGCGTCTAATTGAACTAAAATAGTGAGCTGGGATGCATAGACTACCCCACTCCCTTCTGTAACAGCTTCTTGTAAATAACGATTCTCATTATAGTCGTGTGTTAAATGTGTTGAGCCCCAAAATACTATACCTATAGGAGGCTTAAGCAACGGAAATGTACAGTAGCCTGTAGTACATCAGCTGCTAGCACCATGTTTATAACTGCCCGGGGCCCTCCACCCTCTGCTCCTGCCGTAGAAGGGGCCCAGATGGGTCATTGTGAAAGCTGAAGGCACAGCTGCATACTGCAGACTGGGGCTGGACCGGATCAGACAGCTGCCAGGGTGACTCACGAGGCATGCCTCTCATCTCTGCCCCAGGAGGAATGGGGGAGGGAGGTCACGGGCATCTGATTAAGATGGTAGTAGAGGTCATTTATTACAGATGTAGGATCTTAATTTGATTGCGCTTTTGTTACTGAGAATTTTCCTGCACAGCATGAAATGCAAACTTGTAGTATATTCAAGGCTTAAAAAGGATTGTAATTTTCATTTTAAAATGTCAGACTTGATATTCCTTATCGGAAAATGTATCAACCCCTACAAATAAAATGTAAATTCATTATAATCCATATAATAATTCACATTTACTGTTGCTGAAGGATTATTTTCCTGCTGTAGTGAACTGGCTCATATTAAGATCCTACATCTGTAGGTAGACGTCCATTGCCTAGTAAAACCCAAGTAGCACTTCTTACCTCACTAGGCTTCATCTCTTGTTCTTGTGAAATATCTGATGCGGGAGGGTACCAGAGTAAAGGGTTGGCATCAATCCTAATGTCATCCAAACATGTCCTCATCTACATTCCCAAAACTTTTGTTGTGAAAACCTTCAGTTCCATCCAAAAGGGCATGGACGGTAATTTACAAAACAATTTAGTCTGTGACATTCCTTATCTACAACAATTATCAAATCCACATGACATTTTTGATAGGTCATGAAAGACAGACAGACATTAATATTAGGTTTATTTAATTGACGTTATAAAATGCTGATGTCATAGGACTGTGACTGATATCTAAGGAGAGAGAGTCTGAGAGTGTGGCTTTGTGTTGCAGAAAAGGGGCCCTGGGCTGGCTAGGAGACGAAAGAGTGCCCTTATAGCCATAGCTGCTGTAGTTTTTAGCTGTGGTTTGGACAACTGTTTGCTCTGTTGTCGTCCATGGCAACTAGTGTGTGCTTAATAATGATCCGCAGTGCCTATGAGTCAGAGGCAGAACACTCAAACTCGGAGAAAAATAACCAAACTAGAAAGCCTTTTAAGGTTTTAATAGTAAAATGCTGCATTCAGGTGCCAAAACAGGATAGGCTTCATGTAGCATCGATGGGGACTGCAAGACTTTAAATGTTAAGAGGCCTGTTTACCACTGTACATTCAACTTTCCTTCTTCTTCTCTCTCTCTCTCTAATAAGTACACACACACTCTCTCCCATTCACACTCTCTCTCTCTCTCTCTCTCTCTCTCTCTCTCTCTCTCTCTAATAAGTACACACACACTCTTTCTCATTCACTCTCTCTCTCTCACTCACTCACTCACTCACACACACACACACACACACACACACACACACACACACACACACACACACACACACACACACACACACACTCTCTCTCTCTGTTATTTCATTCTCAGTCAGTAGAATGCATGACTTGTTTACTGTGTTCTCTGGGCCTCAGGCTGGTTTGTGTGTTTTCAGAATACCTCCTAGGGAGTGTTTCCCTCAGAGAGACGACTCATGAGCAATAGACTTGCCTGGACTCAGCACCCTGCATAGGATACACTGTCATAGCCAACACACACTGTACACAAACACACACAGTATTGCACATAGAGATTTACAGACACTCTTGTTCCACATACACACAAACATGCGTGTGCCGCACGCACACACACGCGCACGCACACACACACACACACACACACACACACACACACACAGTGTAACCAGTGCTAATTCTCCTCCTCCTCATCTGCCAGCTTTTCCATGAGCTGTAATTCAGCCCCCCCCCCCCCCCCCCAGGCCACTCTCCCTTTCGAGCCGAGCAAAGAAAGAGACATTAACAAACAGAGCTCCCTCTTTCTTTCTGTGAAGACTCACACACACTCAACAAACCACATTCTCCACAGGCACTCCTTCAAGCAAAGTAGCGTACACACTCACATGTAGACCAGACTTTTCCACGGCTAGAGTGGGAGGAGAGAGGAGGGTAACACAGGGTTTCCTCTCTCTCTCATTAATCACACACAGGGAGAGCTACTGATGGCTGCGAAGACGTGCATTTCCTTTCCTACATGATTTTAATCAGGCTGCGTCGGGGCACCACCTCAACACAGGAGATGGCGATGCCCTCAATGATGTAGCGTCCTACGTTTGGATGACTTCCCCAGAATGCCCGGCTGAGCAGTTTTTCCATTGCCTGCAGCCTCTTCCTGTTCCAGACTTCACAGCACCTGATTGTTATTCTGCAGTGAGGCTCTGAGTGAAGGTTCTGAGAGTCAACAGGGTCTGACTCTGGAAGAACCAAGGGCTGGTTGGGGGAAAGAGCTTTTTAATGGGTCCTAGTCTAGACATAGTGGCTGGCTGGCATCAGAGAGAACTGCCCTCTCAATTTGTTCTCTCAGTTTCTATGTGGCATTGTACCGAGGTGGGTGAGGCACCCATCATCTTATTACATCACCCCAATGGAATCAGTGTTAGGCCAGGCCAACATACTGCTTAGGGGTAATGTACTGTTTAGCTATAGCAAGACTGTTGATATTAGTATGATGATGACAGTTATGTTCTGAATCTAATCTGTCCCATAGAACACCATACCGTAGCGTTTTAGTACAGTAGTTCCTCCGATGGTGTCGCTGGGATGTCATCATCCTCCATAGTCGTTTATCAGGCTAATCTTCACACCCCACCTGGGGCGATATTCCACAATGGTGGTTGCCGTGGTGACATGCTCCTGTGTTTATCTGTTGCCCTGTTGAGGACTGGGAGGGGAGGGGGCAGAATGTTACAGTGGCTAGTAGCCAGGGAATGGTGGATGGAATCCGGAGAGAGGGAAAGGCGAGCCCGAAATAAACACACACACTGCAAGCAGAGTAGGACACAGCACCAGATAAGGAAGCGATGGCCATTTTATGATAGGTTCCACTAGTACCATTGTGAACGTCAGACCAGCACAAGGATTAATAAGGGGAAGGGTGTGGTATTGGTTAATGCTGATGCAAAAATACAGTATATGAAACCTATGAACATACTATCTGCCTGGCAGTGATGAGGTATGATGTTCAGTATGTCAGAATAAGCCAAAGTACGGAATTCAAAATCACAATTTGTCTCAGAACATATGTTGCAGGCTTGAACATCACATTATCCTGTTTAACAGTGCACGCTGCTCCAGTCAAGTACTTTTTAAAATGTATTTCATCATTGCAAAAAACACTCACATCTCCCCCGGTACAAGAGTAATGAAAGCTATCATAAAAAGCCTTGGCTTTGCATGAGCTGTGATCCCGAGCTGCTTGTTTGAACTATGATGAAACAAATAGAAAGTGTCAAGGGATTGTTGCCTTGACGATAACAAGGGGAGAAAGGAAAGTGGTACTAATTGAGGTGGAGGAGGGCTAGATGCTCTGGGAGTACACCTACACAGGAAGGAACAAATGATAAAGACCGATTTAATATGAGGTAACAGCAGGGTGGAGAGGTAGGAGAGGACAATGGGTACACCTTTCATGAGATGTTAAAGAAACATTACAAACCTGCTTTCATGTGTCACAATGATGCAAGTCTCCACCTTTAACCTTATTACTGTGACGGGTTGCCATGGCATTGTTTTTACATTGGCAGTTCCTGAACGAATTAGTTGACTAAAGCGATACAGATCTGTTCCATCGCAGTGCCTCAAATTATGCCCAACTCTGTCAACAGGCCAAACCCAGCTAACGGACGGATTATCTCCCCCAGCCATCGCCTCGGGAATCAATAAGCAGTGTGATTACGCGACACATTGCAAAGTAGACAGGGAAAGGGGAATGACAGTGGAGATGAGCGTTTTATTTTTAGGCAGAGGAAGAGAAATGGAGAACACACAAAGCAAACATGGGGCCTCACAAGTGGCACAGTGGTCTAAGACACTGCATCTTAGTGCTAGCTGTGCCACTAGAGATTTTGGGTTCGAATCCTGGCTCTGTCGCAGCTGGCCGCGACCGGGAGACCCATGGGGCGGTGCACAATTGGCCCAGCGTCGTCCAGGTTAGAGGAGGGTTTGGCCGGCAGGGATGTCCTTGTCCTATCGCGCCCTAGTGACTCCTGTGGCTGGCCGGGCGCAGTGCACACTGACACGGTTGCCATGGTTGCCAGGTGTACTGTGTTTCCTCCGACACATTGGTGCAGCTTTCGGGTAAAGTGGGCATTGTGTCAAGAAGCAGTGCGGCTTGGCTGGGATGTGTTTCGGAGGACGCACGGTTCTCGACCTTCGCCTCTCCGTACGGTAGTTACAGCAATGAGACAAGACTGTAATTACCAATTGGATAACACGAAATTGGGGTAAAAAAAAAACTTAGAAGTAAAAAAACAAAGTTGAGATGAGCTCACCAACCCTAGCTCACCAACCCTAACACAGACAACCCTAGCTCACCAACCCTAACACAGATTGTTTCACTCCCTGATTACAAGCCGACCTATCCCCATTCCCCACAATGCTCTCAATGTGAGATCACACACACATGGCAGGGGAGAGAGGAAGGTGACTCAGTTCAGACAATCAGGACTGGGCCAGTTTCCCAACATTATATCTGGACAGTGTGTACAGAGACAGAGAGAGTGTCGAGAGAGACAGGGTTAAAGAGTTTAGAGAGAGAGAGAGAGAGCGCGATAGAGAAGCAAGAGACACTTGAAGAGATAAGTGATACTATAGAATTTTACAGAATGAGTGAAAGTCAAATGTAAACACAATCTTATAAGTCACATGGTAACGCGAGGCACAGTAGTACGAGGAATAAAATAAAATACACAAGAATGGAGCTATATAGAGGGAGTACCAGTACCGGATCAACAAGGTAATTGAGGTAGATATGTACATGAAGGCAGGGTAAAGTGACTAGGTATCAGGATAGATAATAATAAGAGTAAAATAAAGAACAGAGTAGCAGCAGCATATGTTGAGTGTAAAAGTGTGTGTGTGTAGTGTAGTGTGTGAGTGTGCATAGAGTCAGTGGAAAGTGTTAAGTGTGACGTGAGCAGTGCTATGATGGGACAGGGCGGGGCAGTGACAACAAAGACATAGCTATCTCTATGGGATGCAGGGTCAGAGGGGTATGCTAGGATTAGCATAGGGCATTAGGAGGGACAACATCCTCTGCATATTCCTGGTCTCCCTCAGTGGATATTCAGTAATACAACATTTCTCTAGCGTTGTGAGAGAAAAAAAATCACTGAGACGCTGAGTGAGTGGCAGCTGTCAGAGAAGCATAAGTGTCAAGGGATGTTTTGGACAGATGGGTTGTGTGTGAGTATTTGTGAATGTCAGTGTGAAGTACTGGTTTTAGGAACAGACAATGCCTTATCTGATGTGGCGTCCCTTTACAGGCTGCTAGAACTTTCTTGTCCCCTAGATGGAGTGCAAGACTGTATGATCCAGTCCATTTGGAAATACTGAGAACATTTGCAGTTATTTTGGTTACACTAGAAACTAGTGTCAGGGTCTTCTCAGCCAAACTAATTGGTAAATGTTCAGTACACAAAATAAGTGTAATCACCAACAGCTTGTGAAAGAGCATGTCATACAGGTGGGTATGGTGCCAAATATTGAAACTAGCATACTGAACCAACTAGACACAAAAGCATTTCCTGCTATTGGTAAACTACCTCGCTGCACACTCCTACCTCGCTGAATCATGCAATAACTGTGGTAAATGTTCTCCTGGTGTATCTCATGCATACATACTCTCTCTCTCTTTCTCTCTAATAGGCTTTTCAGTCTTAGTGAGTGTAAGGATGGATACCTACAACCTTTCAAATGTCACTGGTAGTCCTACCTCTTTACAGCTCATCTCAGTAAGCATATTACATAACCTAACCCTTTGGTGTGGTTATCACACAACCGGCAGGGAAACACATAACTAGACATTTGACTTTCAATCTGACTAAAGTCTCTCACTCTTAAATGTTACATCAGTCACAGTCTGCAGGTTCACATACAAACAGAGGTTTCAGGCAAGACTTGATTTAAAGTATTGTAGTCATTCATTCTAGGGTACAGATGGAAAGTCTGTGCTATTGGCTGGACAGTATTTCATTGTCTGTGCTGATTTTGGAGTCTTGGTCAGTTTGTATTGTATGACCACTAGATGGGGCTGGCCACCAGTAGCAGTCATGTTTCATATGTTTTTTTTATGCGACTGATAAATATAAAGTTACATATCTGAGGCAAGCCATGAAGATGAATCATTTATCACACACATAAATGTCAAATTTCATTTCCATCTCAGAGCCCACATTCATATGAATTGATATGAATTCATTTTCTCTGCCTCGGGCTTTAACGTGACACTTCAATATAATCTCTATGATCATGCAGTCAATTTGAAAATGTGTGTGTATATATATATATATATTGGACAAATCCCATTCTGTGAACACATTGTTCCCTATGAATGAACACATTAGGATGGGAACAGCTTATCTCCCTCAGAGCACTGATATATAATGAGGTAGATTTAATATTGTCTTTGCAAACTGATGCTTGAAAACAAATATAATATAAAACGGTAAAACAGAGTAAAGAAATATGTAATACTGTCCTAGTCTATCAGCTGGCTGCGAAACAGGATCTGCTGCGGGTTTTTTTACCCTAACTGGAGCCTTAAACATAAACGTTCATACTTATCTTGTATGTTGACTCTTCTTGTTGTCTAACCTCATCCACTCTCTCCTTTGTGTCTTCACAGGATGAGAATAAGGCTGCTAAAGCCTCTCTAAAGTCATCCAAGGTGGCAGAGAATGTAGCTGAGGGCTGCTCTGTGGAAGGGGGGCTGGAGCAGATACCTGAGGAGGGGGGCGAGGCGGCGCTCACTGGCCTCAACTCAGACGAGGAGGTGGAGATCGAGGAGATCATCGAAGAGTCCCGGGCGGAGAAGATAAAACGCTCCAGCAAGGCGCGCGTGGACAACATCAAGAAGGCCTTCTCCAAAGAGCAGAGGGAGAAGAGAGCGCAGAAGACCAAGGACAACCTGGAAAAGACCAAGCAGAAGACCAGGGATAACCTGGAGAAGACCAGGCAGAAGACCCACGACAAGCTAGAGAAGACCAAGCATAGCCTGGAGAAGAAGATGGGCAAGCTGGGCAACAAGATGACCCCCAACATGGAGCGGAAGGAGAAGCTAAAGGGCTCCAAGGAGATGTTGAAGAAGTCTCTGACCCCCGACCACACCGTCTACGCCCGCTCCAAGACGACCGTGTACCGCGTGCCGCCCTTCACCTTCCACGTGAAGAAGTTCCGTGATGGAGACGTGGAAGTGGTGCACACAGAGGGCACAGAGATGGTGGAGGTGGCCGAGAATGAGGCCCTGCAGGCGGGAGAGGGAGATGTGGAGGTGGAGGAGCTGGTAAGAGTAGTAGACACCCCAGAGATGGCTGCTGTCCTGGAGTTGGATGAAGAGGAGGAGGAGCTGGTGAGAGTAGACACCCCAGAGATGGCAGCTTTCCTGGAGGTGGCTGAGGACCAGGTGGCAGAGCATCTGATCAGGCTGGAGAGTAAGCTCCCTGTGGTGAAGACAAGCATGAAGACAACCAGCAAATAACTTTCTACAGGGCCCAGTAGGATTGGAAGAATGATATGATAGAGGGATGAGGAGAGTAAAGAAGAGGAGAAACATACTACATTTGGATGACAGTGACACAGCATGCATGATAAGGACTGTCGGGACAGTGTTCACAATCTATTCATCTTATAATAAAAATAATAATAACATAGTATGCCATTTAGCAGACGCTTTTATCCAAAGCGACTTAGTCGTACGTGCCTAAATACATATTGTTTGAGAAAAAAAAGTATTACTCACCAGGAATTACTTTCAATGTAGTATTTGCTGTTCTAGACAAGAACAACAAAAAACTTTAACCAAGGCTCGCAGTTTTGTTTCTTCCTTTCATATTTTCTTGTCTTTGTGAATGACTCTGGTTGGTCTAGTCTGGGATATTGCTTGTTGATATAATTGTGTTTATTTTTTTGTTTTTGAAATAGAATAACCACAATGCTAATGGAATAAATAGTAGTTGCTATTGTGATTTGATGTCCAATAATTGCTAACGTAGGATATACAGTACATAACAGTGTATATGGAAATATCCCCCCTGGGCACAGACGTCAATTCAACATCTATTCCACGTTGGTTCAACGTCATTTCCTTGAAATTATGTGGAAACAAAGTTGATTCGACCAGTGTGTGCCCAGTGTTGGGGTGTCTTGAGATTTTTTGATTTGATGGTCGGTGGTCATGTGATGTGCAGGTCAGAGAAATTAAGTTTTGACAAATGAAGAGTAAGAGCACAAACTGGAAACATCTAAAGATGGTTTCAACGTGCATGGGGAGTGACACAGGGGACCCTCTTTTCCTTGGCTGAAGAGTTTACAGATCAGTTAAACAAATGTTCACAGCCATTTTGAGCAGCCAGATTTCCACTGTATGAGTGGGCATACAAGCTCTGTCAACATGTCAAGGTTTTGAAAGGACGAGATAGATAAGATAAGGATAAAGATTTAAGCTAGTTTTCATTTTTCTTAGAGGAGCACTATGAAGCTTTCATTTCTGATCAACAGTGTGGCCCTAATGGTTGATTGTTTTCATTTTGGAGGACCGAGAGGGAGGGTCACGGCAAATGCAATATTAAAAAGACGAGGAAAAGACTCACTGATAGGCATAAATGGAACTATTTTTGTGCGTGTGTAACGTTTCAGCCACAAATCCTGAGCCAATCAGGGAAAAACTAGTGTACCTTTAAATTATGTTATGGGGTGGATGGGTGCCAGGTGTGTAAAGTAATCCTCTTTAAATATTTCAAAAGTTTTTCACGTAAAAAACAGGATCGCAACAGATCCTATTTTTTGTTGTTGTTTTGAAACAGAGAACGAGAAGGATGAAGGATTAGTGACGACTTGAAAGAGATCTGAATTTAGTTGCATAGTTTTGCCTTCCTTTTTTTAAAGAATGTTTCATCAAGTTTCTAAGTTGTACTATATTGTGATATCTGGAAAATCGTTATCTTACTCTCAGTTTTAAGTTACCAGTGTAACCACCAAACTACCTGGTTGTTACTAGGGCTGGTCACTGATCAAAGGTTCCTAGTGCCGTCGTTCTGTAGAAGTTAACTTGTTTCCTTGTTTTTTCTCTCACTGTGCTTACATGATAACGTTCATAAAAATACAAATAAAAAAAAACATTTTTAATTGTACTGACACACATTGTACAACTGTGTGCATGTATGCTCATTGTGCTACAAGACTCATGCATGTACTGTACATATATGCTATAACAAGCACAGACATAACTGTGTTAACCTGCCACGTTACTGTTACTCCAGAGGCTTCTCTCCTGGAAGAGGAGTCTGTCTGAGATTGACAGAGCCTTGCTTATTGAATCTATCACCATGGCCACAGCTAACGACAGGATATATCCAGCACTTCACCTGGACTGCATTGGGTGCTGTAATTGTGGGGAGACAAAGGAGAGAATCTTGTAAGAACCCCTCCAGCACAGGTCAATGTGCCAGGTGACAGTTAAATGAAAGTCTATAGTGACATACAGAAATGTAAGTGCTATCCAATTTTGTTTGTGCCGGCAGCAAAGGTGAACAAATAAAATACATGTCTGTTCCTGGACCTCAGTCTCTGTCTATTTGAATTACTTGTCAGCTTGTTTGTGCCTGTGTGGTCTGGCAAGGGTCTGATACAGGGAGACGATGGTGATTAGAATAGATGATTTGAGTTTGACGTGAAGTAAGACCAGTAAATGCAATACAAGCTAAAAGCTGTTGTCTCGTGTTCTTTCTCTACCTACAAGACATGCCTCTGGAAAACAAAGTAGTGAGACTATGTACAGAAGGACTGAAAGCACACGCAGAAAAGCTCCAGAAGGCTTTTCTACGTGTCTCCATAGCTCTCTGTGTCTGACCGACCTTGATGAAGGGGCCGGGGTAGGGAGGGGAGGTCTCTGTGGAACACCATTAGGATAATCAATGAGGCAGGAATCTGATTAAGGAGAGTGAGACGGAACACAGAGAGAGGACGTGTGTGTGTGTGTGTGTGTGTGTGTGATAGAGAGAGACAGAGACAGAGTGAGGGGGGGGGGCAGGGTGATCATGTGGAGGGAGAGGTCAGTGCAGAGAGAAGGAGAGATGATGCAGTCAAAAAGCAACCTAAGTTATTCCTCAAAAAATCTGTAGGTCTTTGTGCAGTTCATATTTTGTGTTTATCGAGATACAAGCAGTGACCGCTCATCTTTCAACTGTTTCTTTATTTATTTGCCATGTAGTGTAGTCTCGCAGCATTGTCAGTCAACATGCAGTTTTTTGTAAAATAATCAGACAAACTACTGCAGGTTACCAGGGTTGGGGCCAATTCCATTTAAATTCCAGTAAATTCAGAAAGTAAACCAAATTACATTTCCAAATGTTCCTAATTGAAAAGCATTTAAGATCATTTGAATTTCAGTGTACTTCCTGAATTGTCTGGAATTGAAAGACAACTGACCTCAACCCTGCAGGATACTGTACATATCCTGATTACAAGTATAGAGAACGTAGCACTGACATTTTCAACTGAACTGAGATGATGATATCTCCCTATTGTTATGACAGATCAAAAAATGAAGCTTGCTTTTTCTGTTGAATTAAATGACTATTTTTTTGTCTAACCACTTATATATCAATAAAGATATATGATTTACACCAGACTTTACCACTGTGATGATTGAATGGGTCAAAGTTCAACCCAATGCTATGTGAAGTGCAGCCAGTACAGCTCTATTATAGACCATTACTACACTCAGATTAGTCACATGGGGTAAACAGAGGCCATTCATTTTCTTTGAATGAATTTGCATCAGAAAGAAGAAACCAACATGTTCACTTTTCCTTGAAAACCATTAAAACCGACACATTGTAAATAATGACATTGCTCCATAGGCCGATGTTACTCCATAATAAACACGGACTAAAGATGCGAAACACCGTAAATTAAAGAGAAGAGTGCTTGAGCTATTGGTCATTAGGGATATAGATTTGAGTCATGCTGCTTCGATGTGTGAGTGAGTTTGTAATGAAAGTTAACATTGTCAACCGTGTTTCCTTGCCTCCGTAGATTACAACAAACAAGGGAAAATTTGGGAATTTCTCAGGAAACCGATCATATTAATTTGGTTTTCACAGCATGTGACCTGACCTACGAGTATGATAACCTCAGTAATGTTTCTACTCTTGTTATTTCCCTGCTGAAAAGGGACACTCAAATTATGCTATTAGTCTCACAATGTACTATAATGACCTAGGCCTATAAGGTTAGCTACCTGAGAGATGACCACTCTCAAATTGATGGGCAATGCCGCACAAGAAAAATGTGAATGTTTAGGAGCATAGAACCCTGGAATTCTTAGGTCCCATGAAACCAAGTAAACATGTTGATCAAATATTGAATTATTGCTGAACTGTTTTGCTATAGCCTACATTGATGATGATGATGAAGAAGAAGACTAGACCCCATTTTTATATGCTATAGCATATAATTTATATGCTATAATTTTGTTAAAGTATAATTTGAATATGCAAATACTAGAATAAAACTGTTTTCAAAGCCTTGGTTAGAGTATTTGTCGATGGCGAATATATATTGATTTGTGTAAAACAGAAATATCAACGTTGTTCACATTTCTTCTTATTACACTTCTGATGACGTAGTGACTGCCAGTAACTCAGATGACTTCCAGTTCAGCTGTTCTGTTGGGGTTATTTCTTCTCCCGCTGCAAGGTCATGCTCGTACATGCAATTTTCCCTACAAACGGAGGGAGTGTGTTTTACACAGAACAGCGCAATAAACACGACACACACAACCTCCATTTAGCTTTAATCCCGCCTTCTTTGCAATATCCTACACAAAGATTGGACGAAATTGTGTTCTCGTCTTCTGTTGCATCCTAGGTATGTCAATCAACGCCTTTCGATGTTTGTCTGCACTCCTGGTGGAATTGGACAACTAGCTGTCAGTGTGTATAGTATCGCGACATTGAAGTAGGCTACGTAACTGTAGTTCCGATTGTTAGAAATACAGTTTGGTTAAAAGTTCTCGATTGTCCTGTACAATAAGACATTTCGTTCTGGTGGTTTAAGGCTGGGGTCTGGCTACGATTTGACGGGATCATTTTTCTGACACTTTCCCGTGGACAGTAGGGTAAGTAGGCGTTCGCAGACGCCTTTGCTTTGTATTCTTTATACATCATATTGTGGTTGGGCCCTGAGAGTAAAGTTCTAAAAATGTGTTACACAACACATTGTAGTTGTGTGTGGTGGGCGAGCAGCATCAATGTATTATCAGATTGAGGATACACTTCCAATCGGTGAAACTCACTCGACACTAAGTAACTGGAGCTACGTCCTCCATGCTTTTATATAAGTCGCCAAAAGTTTAATCACACTGTTTCGCAAATAGATTAGGCCTACCAATCGTTGCAGCGGTTGTATGTTCTACGTTTGCTTTCAAAGGATAGCATACGCCGGCCGTTTATGCCTAATTATTGTGATGATGTGCTGGCCATTTCTTCAAAGATGATATGGCACATTTTATGAAGTTGCAAGTGCAACCATGATGGGATGCTGACTTCGGTCAAAGCCACATCCAGAGTGGTGCAGGTTTTGATTACCACTTTCATGTGGGCATGTCACGGCCATTTGATCCATCAAACGGTGCTTGGGAAAGTCATCACATCAACCATGCATGCCTCCAGGTTTGCAACAACCAGTCTACAGTTTGAGGGATTACAAACACACACAACCAGGGGCGTGTATTAATGGATGCCAAGGGAAGCCCAAAAATGAAAAATAATAAATCATTTATTTCGTCTGTTTCATAATTGTCCAACGCTCAGCCTCTTGCGAATTGAATCTAACAGGATGAAAGCATCAGAGCGATCAAAACAGTCTGGCCTCGATGGGACAAAAACAGTATAAGCAATTAGTCAATCAGCGCTGAGCTCAACTGTGAATGAGCCTGACGCACCAAAAAAAGTGTAATGGGAAGCCACGTTGGATTTGGAATCACTCCTATCAAATCCCATTGAGAGGATAAGTAATTAACTGAAAAACTTGAATTGTTCCATCTCGTTGGGTTGTTGTCCTCCTGTGGTTAGCCAGCAAGCTACAATTGACCCTTGCCTAAATTAGCCATGGATGGAGATAGGGATTTGGACTTGTGGTTTTACTTCATTCTCAGTACTGGCCAATGATTATTATGCTGATTCGGATCGAACTATTAATTCATACATTGTTGTGCCCCTGGCCTTGGAGGATGGAAACTCAATATGTAGCTAAATGTAGAAGGTTAATGTTAACTAGCTAACGTTGCCCATGAATGGGAAGTTAGGCTAGGGAGCAAGCATTTTTGCCAGGTAGCCTAAAATAAAAGAGTGTTTTGTATGACAGTGATAGACTGTTTCATCAACATGAAAGAGAGGAGGATGGCATTGGTGTTTCAATCTACTTGCACGAAGGTGTACACACACACACACACACACACAGAGAAATCAGAACCATGGACAGCCTCATCATATTTAGCTTACGTTGATTGGACTAAATTGTTTTTGGTATATTTTAGTTGAAGTTGAAATGGTGCTGGAATAGTGGAGGCAGCTACTGTTTTCTTTGTGACTTGCATTAACTCTGTGGTTTTAAATCAATAGTTGTTTAGTGGTCTGAAAATGTGGGAAACATTAACTTGCTTGACCATGCTATCGGTCATGTAGATGTTTGTTCCATGCAATATGCTTTGTGGACTTCACTGGACAGAGGTAGCTATCCGGTTTTGTGATGAAACAAAGGTGTGGTTGAATTTGTTCTGCCACTGTGTCTTCTATTATCTCAGCCTTTGGGCCTATAGTACCAGTCAAAAGTTTGGACACACCTCCTCATTCCAGGGTTTTTCTTTGTTATTACTATTTTCTACAATAGTAGTAAAGACCTCAAAACTATGAAATAACACACATCGAATCATGTAGTAACCAAAAAAGTGTTAAACAAATCAAACTATATTTTATATTTGAGATTCTTCAAAGTAGCCACCCTTTGCCTTGATGACAGCTTTGTGCACTCTGGCCCCTGCGGGCCCCTTTTGCTTGATGATGGGCAGCAGCACATGTCACATGTAAGATAACCCATGTGCCAAATAGCATACAATCACCTATTTGTCATTAGTTGTTTACATAGCATTGGCGAGTGACTATAAAGCTGCAAGGTTGTCACTGATGTTGTTCCTTACTTGACACATGTTCTACTGACACTGCACCAGGAAACACTTACCGGAATAAAGTAATGCATTTTCCTGGAATCTCTTCCTCAAATAATCTTTCCATTGTCCAATGTTCTTGTTTCAGCTTTTGCGGTGGTTTTATGATAACTGAAAGTTGTTTTTCTCTTGGTGTTTCCTGAATATTTTATGTCTAAATATCATTGTTTAAATTGCTGTTTTTTTTTTATTTTTTTTAATTTTTATTTTTTACCTGGGCCCAGATTATCTAAACATTTAATCCAGAACAAAATGATCATGTGTTGTGTTCCCTGTTTAAAAAGACAAAGACCATAACATTTGGTTGAAATATTGTATCATATAACACGATCTGTGTTGTAGCATCTGATGTGGCTAGAGATTTGTTTCCATTTTCTCTTAAAACTACATCCAAAAATGAGGACGGACCACATCAGAAGGTGGAGCAAAACACAGGATCATTTTGATCTGGAAAAACTGCGCCCTGGTGACTTAAAATAACTGCTTACTGCATTGAGTCAGACTTTGATACTGTAGTGAGGTGTAGAAATGTGTTATACTTACTCCCTGCCTGAGTTAGAGAAATATGGGGTTTAACAGTTCACTGTGCAACAATAGTACAATGACAATGCTGGTATCAGAAAGCTACAGTAACATTATTTCGGTTACATAGAAAGTTCTAGGCCCATGCCTAGTTATGGACTGGGCAAGAGGATGTGGCTGCTTTCATGGCCCTCATGACTGACGCTTTCTAGTAAAATTATCTTTAGCTGAACAACAGACTAGATTCCTTGAAAGGCTGATCCCACCTCCCATGCTGTACAGTACACCACGCTCTTTTAGACAAGCGCTTGTCACATGTCTAAACAATGTTTTTATGGTGTAGCCTACCCATAGTGGCTGCAGAGAGATACTGGTGATTACAAATGACTGCTGCCTTCCTGCAGTGTGGAATGTTTCCTGTTCTTGAGACCTACAGTTCTCTCAACACAGGCTCAGTGAAAGTAAGTTCATGTTGACTTGCTTCTGTAGGCCAAGGCTGTAGAGATCTCCAGGCCTGTCTGGTGTTGTGCCACTGTTCACACAGCTGTGTTGTTAACCCTGGTGGAGCTCTGTGTTTCTGTGGCTCTCTGTCGTCTGCCTGTGCATTCCACCCCACTCTCTAATGGGAATTATGGGACAAGTGCTGCTCTGACAAAAGCTCTGCTCTTTTCAGTTGTGTATGGAGAACTATAGCAAAGCCAGCAATCTTTATAGGCACTGGTAATGCCCATTTTGGATATGATCTGAATCGTGTGGTGTCCTTTTCATGTTCTAAGTGTGACTGAGTCAAAAAAGAGAGAGGATTTCGACACCCACCATCTCGGATCGTTCTGAAAGCATTTCTGTAGTTAGTGAAAGATACGATTTAGCATTTCTAAAAAAATATTTTGTTAAAGTATAATTTGATCTCTGAGAATTTAAGCACATTTTTCTGCACCCAAATTGGCAAAACATTTTTTTATAAGATTCAGATAATAGTCAAATATAGTACCCAACACCAAACTTCTTCCTACCAATGAGTAAGACCTGAGAAACCCCCCCCCCAAAATTGCAAAAAGCTACTCATGGATGCAGGGTCCGGTTGAACAAAGGAAGTTTCTGCTTTTTAGTAGTTCATCTATCTTGTCATCTATATTTTATGGGTTTTGACTAAGTTGTCACCTGTTGCCAAAGAGTTGTCTGTTGAGGTACTGTAAATTACAAGCTTAGCTGTTCATTAATTAACATGGGATCCATTTAAGCCCATGCACTTTGTATGACTTGAGAAACTCCAGTAAGAGGAAGTTGAAAGAAAATAACAAGTAATTTAATTAGAAGGTGACAGTTTGAGTTTTGACACATGATGATGAGTCAGCTCAGCTGCTTTGTGTTGTGGTTTGTCTGGTTTTTGCACGTAGCACGATCTCACACCAGGGGTGCATTCTAGAGGTCAAACTATTTATTTTTCAATACCCATACCGATTATTGGAGGACCAAAAAAATGCCGATACCGATTAATCGGCTGATTTAAAAAAATATATATATATTTTTTAAATTAATTATATATATATATATTTATTTGTAATAATGACAATTCCAACAATAGTGAATGAACACTTATTTTAACTTAATATAATACATCAATAAAATCAATTTAGTCTCAAATAATGAAACATGTTCCATTTGGTTTAAATAATGCAAAAACAAAGTGTTGGAGAAGAAAGTAAAAGTGCAATATGTGCCATGTAAAAAAGCTACCGTTTAAGTTCCTTGCTCAGAACATGAGAACATATGAAAGCTGGTGGTTCATTTTAACATGAGTCTTCAATATCCCCAGGTAAGAAGTTTTAGGTTGTAGTTATTATAGGACTATTTCTCTCTATACCATTTGTATTTCATATACCTTTGACTATTGGATGTTGTTATAAGCACTATAGTATTGCCAGCCTAATCTCAGGAGTTGATAGGCTTGAAGTCATAAACAGCGCAATGCTTGAAGCAAAGCGAAGAGCTGCTGGCAAATGCAGGAAAGTGCTGTTTGAACGAATTCTTACGAGCCTGCTGCTGCCTACCATCGCTCAGTCAGACTGCTCTATCAAATCATAGACTTAATTATAATATAATAACACACAGAAATACGAGCCGTAGGTTAATATGGTCAAATCCGCAAACTATAATTTCGAAAACAAAACGTTTATTCTTTCAGTGAATTGCGGAACCGTTCCGTATTTTATCTAACGGGTGGCATCCCCAAGTCTAAATATTGCTGTTGCATTGCACAACCTTCAATGTAATGTCATAATTATGTACAATTCTGGAAAATTAATTGCAGTCTTTGTTTGGAAGAAATGGTCATCACACAGTTCACAACGAGCCAGGCGGCCCAAACTGCTGCATATACCCTGACTCTGCTTGCACAGAACGCAGTGACACAATTTCCCTAGTTAAAAGAAATGAATGTTGCAGGCAATATTAACTAAATATGCAGGTTTAAAAATATATACTTGTGTATTGATTTTAAGAAAGGCATTGGTGTTTATGGTTAGGTACACTGGTGCAACGACGGTGCAACGACAGTGCTTTTTTTCCGCGAATGCGCTTGTTAAATCATCACCCATTTGGTGAAGTAGGCTGTGATTCGATAAATTAACAGGCACCGCATCGATTATATGCAGGACAAGCTAGATACACTAGTAATGTCATCAACCATGTGTAGTTAACTAGTGATTATTTTAAGATTGATTGTTTTTTATAAGATAAGTTTAATGCTAGCTAGCAATTTACCTTGGCTCCTTGCTGCACTCGCGTAACAGGTAGTCAGCCTGCCACGCAGTTTCCTCGTGGATTGCAATGTAATCGGCCATAATCGGTGTCCAAAAAATGCAGATTACCGATTGTTATGAACTTGAAATCGGCCCCAATTAATCGGTCGACCTCTAGTGTATTCATTATGCCTTGCAATGGAAGCCATTTACTGTTTAAGAACCAAACAGAAGCAAACCAAACAAAACGTTTTTGCAACAGAATTAGCGTAATGAATACACCCCAGGCAGGGTGATGCACTTGTTTCCATCAGTGTAGTGAAAGAGGAATGAGGAAAGGAAAGGTGACATGTCTAACATGTGAAATGAGTAGGGGTGCCCTCTAACTTTCCTATCTTTCCTTTTCTCAAATAACCTTGTAATGTAGTGGACCCTCACAGCAGAGTTTAGTAGAGCCCTGGGACAACATGTCACTCTAGCCTAAGCTCTCTCGAAATGAGCAAGCCCTTGAGCAGGTATTCAGCCAATATGAATATGTCACTCTATAGTCAATACATCTCAATCATTTAAACATCAATGGCCAATACATAATATATTTGAAAATATCAGGACACACATAGTAAAACGCCCCTCAACATAGAACATAGAACTACGTATCTGGTTTGAGAAGTTAGCGAGAACTTTAGCGAGAACTTTGGTCAACTAAGTTCACCTTGGGATAACCAGTACCACGAAAGTGGCTCACCTTTTAATCAGGCGCAGGGCTGTGAAAAAGTATTTGTCCCCTTTCTAATTCTCTATTTTAGCATATTTTTGATACTGTATGTTATCAGATCTTCAACCAAAACCTAATATTAGATAAAGGGAACCTGAGTGAACAAATAACAACAATTACATATTTAATTTATTTCATAAACAAAGTTGTGCAACACCCAATGCTTCTGTGTGAAAATGTAATTGCCCCCTTACACTCAATAACTGGTTGTGCCACCTTTTAACTGCAATGACTCCAACCAAGCACTTCCACTTGTTGATCAGTCTCTCACGTTGCTGTAGAGGAACTTTGTCCCACTTCTCCATGCAGAACTGCTGTAACTCAGCGACATTTGTGGGTTTTCAAGCATGAACTGCTCATTTCAAGTCCTGCCACAACATCTCAATTGGGATTAGGTCTGGACTTTGACTAGGCCAATTCAAAACTTAAAATGTGTTTCTTTTTAGCCATCTTCACGTAGACTTCATTGTGTGTTTTGGATCATTGTCTTGCTGCATGACCCAGCTGCGCTTCAGCTTCAGCTCCAGCTCACAGACGGTTATACTTTCACTCATCTGTCCATAGAACATTCTTCCAAGAGTTTTGATGATCAACCAGATGCCTTTTGGAAAACTTGAGTCAACTTTCTGGATGAGTCCTATTATGTCTGGCGAAAACCAAACGCTGCCTTCCACAGTAAGAACCTCAACCTCATGTTGAGGGGGTGCTTTGCTACCTCAGCACTTGGACGACTTGCCTTAATAGAAGGAACCATGAATTCTGCTCTGTATCAGAGAATTCTACAGGAGAATGTCCATCCGTCTGTGAGCTGAAGTGCAGCTGGGTCATGCAGCAAGACAATGATCCAAACACACACAATCAAGTCTACATGAAAAGGGTTAAAAAGTTTTGTAATGGCCTAGTCAAAGTCCAGACCTAATCCCAATTGAGATGTTGTGGCAGGGCTTAAACTCAAATGTCGCTGAGTTAAAGCAGTTCTGTGTAAAAAACAAATAATAAAAAAAAATAGTAATGTTAAAATGTCTTATCACATGACACATTTAGTAATGACAGAATGCATTTAAAACTTCACGCTCAGTAATACTTTTGAATGACTTCAAGGGATACTTTGTCATTGTATCTACTTCAGATAAACTCGTGGATACCATTATTATGTCTCTGCGTGCAGTTTGAAGGAAGTTGCTAACTAGCTGTAGCGCAATTGATAACTAGCGTTAGCGCAAGGACTGGAACTCTGTGGATATCTGCTAGCAAGTATTAGCTGCAGGCTGACTTCGGTTGTCAGTTGGACGGTGTTTCCTCCGACACATTGGTGCAGCGGGCGGGTGTTAAGAAGCGCGGTTTGGCGGGTCATGTTTTCGGCGGACGCATGACTCGACTTCCGCCTCTCCCGAACCCGTTCTGGAGTTGCAATGATGAGACAAGATCACATTTGAGGTGAAAAGGGGGGTAAAATACAACGACGACAAAAAGCTTTAGCAAAAGGAATATGCTTGTTCACGCTAGCAACATAACAAACAGTGGCAAACATTTAGCAATTTGTCACCGGTGTTTTCCAGTGCACATCATCACAAGCTTTTTTTGTGTGATCTTGTGGCTCATAACCTCTGCTTGCATTAGATAAATGATTTCCCTGACTTTTCATCATATTTGTGGAATCGACTGGAATGATCAAATTGTTATTTATTGCCCTTATTCCAGTCTGACAGGAAGTGGACATGGTAAGAAAAGTTCAGGGGAAGTAAACCAGGATTGCAATCTAATCTACCAATTTCAACGCCAATACGAGCAATAAAGCTAACAGGCAATTTAAACTCATTGTTTCACCTGTGTAGGACAAGAGGAAGTGACATTTTATAAATGAGGATTCATCCCAAATGGTAACCTATTCTCTATAGTGTACTACTTTTGACCAAGGCACAAGAAAATCTTCCCATTTGAGACGCAACCCTAGGTTTCTCTTCAAAGCAAAATGTGGTTGGAGCATGTTTGTTCACCTGTTATCCAATCACAAAGACCCAATTCCTTGGATAAGTTCTGTTATCTGAATCTGTCAATGGAGCATATTAGATATGATGACGCAAAGAATGGAAGAAATCTCAAATCCCGTGATTTTAAAATGTTACCCTGACTATACAGTTTGCACCTGTTTCTCTCTTCTGGATGTCCTGACATCTAGCCTACAGTACAACATGGTCTTGCTACTGTATAGGGACTTGTTATCAGGGCAGTTGTAGCCTCACCACCACCTTGCAAGTTATTGTGCATTTGAGCTACTAGGAGAACATTGTGTTCCTCCCTGTGTCCAGTAAAATGAGAAGGGTGGCAGATGTTTGCTGATGACTGTATGATCTCTCAGGGCTGGGGGGGATGCTCTGTTGTTCTCTACCTTTCACTGGTGGTAATTAGGATTTTGTCAAGGCTTTTAGCAAGTACACTGTAATGTAGGAAGAATACCAGGCCTGGGTTAGCATGGCTGCTCAAATAACTCACTGAAATCATGACCGCTGTTAGTGGAAAATCACTCACTTTGAAAATATAATTGCACTGTTATGAAGGAATGAGGAGCAGCAACATTTTGGTGCCAACTTGCAGACTGTGTCGTCTGTATTACATAGCCTACATAATTCAATGGTTTGTTGACGATGACAACAGTGACATTATATTCTGCTGGTGATGAATATCAATGATGTGGTTGCTGTTTACTTTGAAGTCTGAATAGTTTTCTTGTAATGAGGGAGACCACGGGGTTTCTGTCTGGCCAAAGGCCAGGGTTTATTTTGGTCTGTGTTTCTCGGTGAAGGCTGTGTGTTGAGCTGAACAGGATGTCTCTGTGTGTTTATAGGAAGCTGGCTGAGGTACCATCAGATACTTTGTCTTCGGTTTCTGAGGTCTTCCTGTCAGGTCGAATATGACGTGTCTATACATGCTCTCATCAGATTCAAGACAATCGGAGTTAGAACAAATCAATTGACCAAGGTATTGGAAATGTTTCAAAGTAGAGGCGTACTGTACGGTGGCCTCAAGGTTTCGTCCTGCATTGGCGTTGTATCAAGAGACCACAGCTGTTCCCCTCATTAGTATCTCGCTTCCTTGTGTCTTCCCTGCCTTCCCTTTCTCCCTCAAACTGTTTCCTCATGTGTGTCCTGTACAGGGTTGTGGAGGCAGCCGGCAGCATGGCCCAGTGGAACCAGTTGCAGCAGCTGGAGACCAGGTACCTGGAGCAGCTGTACCACCTATACAGCGACAGCTTCCCCATGGAGCTCCGGCAGTTCCTCGCCCCCTGGATCGAAAGCCAGGACTGGTGGGTACTTTCCTAGTTCCTGTGGTTCACAACACCACTACAGAATAGGTACCTAGTACCCACAGTTCACTAACACCACTGCTGCTGGCAACACTGTGCAGGATGACATGGCTCATTTTTGTGCTTGCTCATTCTGTTTGTTAGTAGTGGGGAAGGAAATATGTCATCAGGCTCATTGTTTTCAAAAATGTTGACTTTAGTCGTCAGTGTGGCATTGATTTTCCTCTACAATTGTTTTGATTTATTTTGAAGTAGCAACAACAACATTACAGCTAGACTGTTAGCAGGGAGCACGTCAGGGAACAACACACAGGAAATGATTGTCCTAATTGGCATCTCATGATTTCAAGTTGTCAGTTCTGCCAGGAAAAAGGGTAAATCCATTTGAGTTCAATCACTTTTTGACAGCACCCATTTTGATTTGAACTAAACCTTCCATACACATTTGCCCGTTGCTCAGAAAGGGACTTTTTGGACCTGGATACCAAAACCTTCAAGAGATAAAGGTGCTCAAAGTTGACCTATTTTTGCATACCCCACCATACCATGACACATGTCTTCATCACTGGAAAAGATAACCGGTTGAGATTAATTTAATTTAGAAGCTTACAAACAGGGTTGTCAAACTATTTTATAATTTCATTTAACCTTTTAATGTCAATTATCAAAAAAATGCGTAAACTCCAGTGTTTTTTTCATATTCGCATATGTTGCTGCTAAGAACCTATTTTTACATCATCTAAGGTTTTTGTGTTGTGCCCGTCATCGGTTGAGACACAACATGCTCTTGAATACAGGTGGGTGTCATGTTTTGGCTGATAAATGTGCTCAAATGAGAAACTTTCAAACATGGTTGTCGGTCCACACATCAGAGAATCTTGACTTAATGGAGATATGTTTTAAATTCTACTGCCAGTCATCCATAGGAAACCTATTGAAATATACATCATAGAATAGACATTACCATTTTTAAGTCGACATTTGTTGGTGGGTGGACCGGCAGTCATCTTTGTGGTAGTAATTACACCGAACAAAAATATAAACGCAACATGCAACAATTTCAAAGATTTTACTGAGTTACAGTTTATATAAGGAAATAGTCAATTGAAATAAATTCATTTGTCCCTAGTCTATTGATTTCACATGACTGGGAATACTGATATGCATCTGTTGGTCATAGACACCTTTTTAAAAAAAAGTTAGGGGCGTGGATCAGAAAACCAGTCAGTATTTGAAGTGACCAGCATTTACCTCATGCAGCGCGGCACATCTCCTTCGCATAGAGTTGATCAGGCCATTCTATTAAATCTATTTCTATGATTGAAATGACACCCACCCTGTACTCAACAGCATGTTGTGTCTCAACCGAAGGCGGCACAACACAAACACCTCAGAGGATCTGAAGTAGGGTCTAAGCTACAACGTATGAACAAAATCAGAGTTTACACGTAATTGAGGTTAAAGATTATTATTATTTTTTTTATGTTTATATTAAGAAAACAAATAAAATAATAAACAATCGTTTGACAACACTTTTAAATGATATCAAACTCAACCGTTGATATTTTCCATTGGTGAAGATATGGATGCCTCATGGTGTGTTGGGGAAAGCCAAATGGTTCAACGTTGAGCATGTTTTGGCATTCGGGTCCAAACAGTCACTTTCTGACGGCTTCTTCCATTGGCAGACATGTATGGACAGTTTTGTTTAAAGCAAAAGTCATGCTGTCAAAAAAGGGACTTCAAATGGATTTACCCAAAGCTATTTCATTTCCCAAACTTCCTTGTTACCGTAAAAGTCAGTGCTCCTAATGCAAATATCTTTCAATCTTTCCTGCCAAATGGTTCTTAGTTTCATACCAAAGCAAGTTAGATTCAGTGGGTCATATTTCCATATGACATGGATACCAGTGCTTTCGGGAAAGTAGTCCGGCCCCTTTCCTTTTTTCCACATTTTGTTACGTTACAGCCCTATTCTAAAATGGACTCAATTAAAACATGTCCTCATCAATCTACATGCACCCCATTCAACCTGACAGAGCTTGAGAAGATCTGCAGATAAGAATGTGAGAAACTTCCCAAATACAGGTGTGCCAAAGCTTGTAGCTTCATACCCAAGAAGACTCAAGGCTGTAATCACAGCCAAAGGTGCTTAAACAAAGTACTGAGTAAAGGGTCTGAATACTTATGCAAATGTGATATTTCAGTTTTTTTTAAATATACTTTTGCAAACCTTTCCAAAACCTGTTTTTGCTTTGTCATTATGGGCTATTGTGTGTAGATTGAGGGGGAGAAAAAACAATTGAATCCATTTTTAGAATAAAGCTGTAACGTAACGTGGTCTGAATACATTGCATTCGGAAAGTATATCATGTCTTATCTGTAGATTTAGTTTTTACAATTTGTTTGACTTATAACTAGAGATTTGAACATTATTAGAGGCTAGGTTGTTACTATAGGTTATATGCTCTATGCAGGGCGTACGCAGCGAACAAGGAGTCCCACGCCACGCTGGTGTTCCACAACCTGCTGGGGGAGATTGACCAGCAGTACAGCCGCTTCCTGCAGGAGAACAACGTGCTCTACCAGCACAACCTGCGGCGCATTAAGCAGCACCTGCAGTCCAAGTACCTGGAGAAACCCATGGAGATCGCCCGCATTGTAGCCCGCTGCCTCTGGGAAGAGCAGAGGCTGCTGCAGACCGCCACCACCGCCGCACAGGACGGAACGGCGTCTCACCCGTCTGGCACTGTGGTGACGGAGAAACAACAGATCCTGGAGCACAACCTGCAGGACATCAGGAAGAGGGTGCAGGTGAGACTGCATGTTTAGTCCGAAGAATGTGGTTTTACACAGGAGTGTTTTTTTTTATTTTTTATACCTCATTTGATTGACATGCTTTGCGTTGCTTTGCTATAGGATATGGAACAAAAGATGAAGATGCTTGAGAATCTCCAGGATGATTTTGACTTCAACTACAAGACCCTTAAAAGTCAGGGTGGTAAGTTTCACTTTTAATATTACAATTCTACATTTCTTTTTCTAGAATCTTATCGGAATTTATGGATAGGACATGAATCTGTTAGAGGCTCTAATTTTATACTCTACTACTACTATTGATTTTGCTTGTTCTTGTTTTGAAACTCTGGCCCGCCATCAAATACTACCAAATATCATTGACTCTTAAATCTACAGATAACCCACCCAACTCCTCTCCTATTTGCTCAGAGTTGTCCCAGGACATGAATGGGAACAGCCAGGCGGCAGCCACCCGGCAGAAGATGTCTCAGCTGGAACAGATGCTGAGTGCTCTGGACCAGCTCAGGAGGGTAGGGCCCTTGTACACCCCTCCTTAGTGTCCATCTGACCCTACATCGTACACCCCTTCTTGGAGGGTCTGAATACCCTGAATCAGGATAGTCAGAATTTCTGCGATAAGTCGGCTAGGCTAGTTGACATTCTGCTTGAACTGCATACGTGTGTGCAGTAAATGACATAAACCTGCATATTTACATGTTTGTTAAATAGTATAGATTTGGGTTAGTCATTCTCTAATTCTCCGCCCCAAGCTGCTTCCCTATCTGTTGCATCCCCGACATAAACATTTGCAGCAGTACCTTTCACTACACATGCAGAGATCTGTGATATGTGTGTTGATATTAATGTGTGCTCGTTCATTCATTTTCAATTGAGTTAAACTAATATTCATGCTGCTGTCAGGCACTCAATATTTATGAGCAAGATGAGGAGGGCGATAATCGCTGTCTAATATTGGAGAATGTGGGGCTGGAGACTATTTAGTTTTAATTTCCCCCGAGGCCAAAATTGTAAAACAAATTCACTAATCACGTTGTCTAACATGATAATCATCCTAAGAATCGTGTGCAAGATATAATCATAGCCTCGACGTTCGAGAACCGGGCCAGCAACCGGAGGGTTGTCGGTTCGAATCCTAGTGCTGGCAGGGAGTGAGCTGGCAACCGGAGGGTTGCTGGCATCAATATCTCAGGTGCAAGGAACTTCACCCCCTAAACTGCTCATTGGGCGCTGCACTGCGGCTGATGTCCATCTCGTGTGGATTAATAAAATGTATCTCATCTTAAAAGTAATTCCAGAGCCCCCTGAATGTCACTTTAACACTGGTTACATCAGTGTCTGAAGGATGTGTTGTTGTCCCTCTCTGTTGTAGCAAATCGTGACTGAGATGGCAGGGCTGCTGTCAGCCATGGACTTTGTCCAGAAGAACCTGACAGATGACGAGCTGGCTGACTGGAAGAGGAGGCAGCAGATTGCCTGCATCGGAGGACCACCCAACATTTGCCTGGACCGCTTGGAGACATGGTCAGTTACCATTAGTAGCCTTTACTTTCCACGTTAAAATCATTTTCTGTGCCCTCCCCATGACCGTACACTATCTCCCCCAACACTCATGTAGAGTAAACGTCAGAATGGCGAAGAAGGAGAAGTTGCTGTTATTGGTAGTCGATACAAGACACCATAAGATTCAATTGTAGTTTCAAAATTGTTTAAAGAACAAAGTAGCACTGCCATAATGACTGACCTAGATTAACCTTTGACCTCCTAGGATTACTTCCCTGGCTGAGTCTCAGCTGCAGATCCGCCAGCAGATCAAGAAGCTGGAGGAGCTCCAGCAGAAGGTGTCCTATAAGGGAGACCCCATCATCCAGCATCGGCCCGCTCTGGAGGAGAAGATAGTGGACTTGTTCAGGAACCTCATGAAGAGGTGGGGAGCTTCTCTTTTAGCTTCAATATCTATCACATGTCCAGATGGTTTGGATATTTATTATAGGATCGAATTTGCATAATATTCAGATGTTTCGGATACATGGCATAGCCTTTGGTCAATATGGAGATATTTTGACATTTTATTATGATGAGGCTTCAGAGTTTTGTCGATCACAGACTTCCACTGTTGTGCTCTAATGCACCACCTCTTATCTGGTCACTGTGTTGCAGTGCGTTCGTGGTGGAAAGGCAGCCTTGTATGCCCATGCATCCAGACAGACCACTGGTCATCAAGACAGGTGTGCAGTTCACCAACAAAGTCAGGTAAGAGGAGCTGCGGGACAACTCAATGCCACCAGTTGATGACTATGTTGAATACCAAACTGCCTTATTTGATGTCTTTGACGTTTGCTTCATGTGCTCTCACCAAACTTTATTTTATAAATATTTTCAGATTACTGGTGAAGTTTCCAGAATTGAATTACCAGCTGAAGATCAAAGTTATTATTGATAAGTGAGTTTTGCATGCCTTGCGTTCATCACTCCCACGATCATGTCTGATTTGCGTAGAACACAACGATCGACTCAGTCCCAGGGAAGTTGTGAATTGACCTATTGTTTGTTTCTCAGGGAATCTGGGGACGTGGCTGCCATTCGAGGGTAAGATACTTTTCTGTTACGTTGAAACCCTTTGTCTCCTAAGCTATCAATATTAGAAGGTCCCCTTTGCCATGGAGCCTGTGAATAACCGACCCTACCTGCTGTACCCTGCTTCTCCCAGGTCCCGAAAGTTCAACATCCTAGGTACCAACACCAAGGTGATGAACATGGAGGAGTCCAACAACGGCAGTCTGTCGGCAGAGTTCAAACACCTGGTGAGTGACTGTCTGTTAGTCAGTACAGTGGGGAGTCTAGTGTGATACTGTACAGTATGTTGCTTGACTGATAACTGCCCTTTTCTTTCAGACCCTGAGGGAACAGAGGTGTGGCAATGGTGGCAGGACCAACAGTGATGTGAGTCCCACACTCAATCTTGAATGCTCCCTTTCTTATGGTGTCTGATCTAGCGATACTGTTAACTTAAACTTGTAATTTGGGGAATTGTCATCCGTATTGATAGTAGCATCAAATCGACCTATAACCCTGACTGTCCTGTTCCTCCCCAGGCCTCCCTGATTGTTACAGAGGAGCTCCACCTCATCACCTTTGAGACAGAGGTCTACCACCAGGGCTTGAAGATCGACCTGGAGGTGAGACCTAACTCCGCTCTCTACCTGTGTGCACACAGGCTGCGTGGGGAGTTGCTGTTGTGCTTCCTAACTCCCAGGTGGTCTCTGTCAAGTCTCATTATGGCCACACCAAACGCTCAGCATGTAGTCCCCTAACTCCACCTTAATCCTACGTCAGCAGCAATTACACGGAGATTAGATATTTAAGGCCACGAGTTGGCTCTGCCACACACGCGAGCCAATAGACAAAATAGTCATTATCATTAGCTTGATGGTGCCCTAGGCTTCCAGGGGCCTGGCTCTGCTCTCCCCATGCAGAGAATACTAATGAGCTGATTTAGTATCACACTTGTTCTCCGTGCTTCCCTACTGTTGCTGCTCCTCGCCCCATCATCCGTCCCATCCACCCCCGGGCCGGTGGAGCGAGTCCAGGGGTAATCCATCTCTGACCCGCTCAACACCTCCCTTAGCACCACCATGGTTCCTCCCTCTGATTTCACCGTAGCTAGCCCAAGCCCCCTGCTGGGACACAGGAATCATTCATCTAATGGTTATGTCCTGCAGGGCTTAGTGCTTTGTGTTGAGCTCAACACTGCGGCAATACCCCACCCTGAACACAGCAGTGTGAAAATGCATTAGCCAGGATAATTAACACATTAGCATTGAGAAATGGAGGGAAATTAGGGTGCGGGCATTTGAGAGGGAGGGTTTGGCACTCCCACGTTGTGAAATAATTTACCACAACACTCCGTCTTCTATAAACGACACCATTTAGCGAGGCGAGGGGTGCTGCTGTGTGATTTAAGACTTAATTCTCAGTGAGGGACTAAGCACTCCATGTCTCTGCCATCTCACTCAGAACATGGACAGCTTTTCCTCCCGCACGGCCGACTACTTTGTCACAGCAATCCAAAAAATAATACAATTAAATTAATGTGTTAAATGGCATTTCATGTCAGACTTGAATAGAATGACCGAACAGCCTAGGTTAGTGTCGAAAGCCTGGCAAAAGGTGCTTTTGCTCCATACGTATATGCTAATAGAGCCTACGTCCAGGTTAACATTCCTCATGCATTTTCTCTATGGTCCATTAGACCCATTCTCTACCAGTGGTGGTCATCTCCAACATCTGCCAGATGCCCAACGCCTGGGCCTCCATCCTGTGGTACAACATGCTGACCAACCACCCCAAGGTAAGACGGCTGGCGCCACCTCACGTTAGACCGCTGTCCTGCAACTTCTGTCCCCCAAATAGTCTCATTGATATCATCTTTCCTGTGTCATACCTTCTTTGCGTTGGCATCTGTCTTGGAGAGGGTTAAAATGTGTCCGAAATCCACCTTGACCTCCTCTTCCTGTTGTTGTGTCCTATAGAATGTGAACTTCTTCACCAAGCCTCCGGTGGGGACGTGGGATCAGGTAGCGGAGGTGCTGAGCTGGCAGTTCTCCTCCACCACTAAGAGAGGCCTGACCATCGAGCAGCTCACCACCCTGGCTGAGAAACTACTAGGCGAGGAACCTTTCTGTCTGCAACTCTACCTTCATCTGGATTGCATGGCTCCAAAGCAATAGAATGATGTTTATCACAGAACATTGAATGAGAGTCGGAATGAGTGTCCACTCCAGTAATTATATTTCTATGGATGGTCTGTATGGCGTCAATGCCTACTAAATGTGTTTGTGTTGTTTGTCTAGGGCCGTGTGTGAACTACTCTGGATGCCAGATCACCTGGGCCAAGTTCTGCAAAGTATGTCCTTGCCCAATCAGTCTCTATTGATATGTTGTTATAGCTATCTATCTGTCGTAAACGGCTTCAGTTTGAATTGATTAGATCCTCCTTTGTCCTCAGGAGAACATGGCGGGTAAAGGCTTCTCTTTCTGGGTATGGCTGGACAACATCATTGACCTGGTCAAGAAGTACATCCTGGCTTTGTGGAATGAAGGGTGAGAGGTCGCTTCTGTTTGTTTACCGACTTGTTACTGGAACAGCTGGGCAAAATCCAAGTTGGAGGGAGTTGAGTTCATGACATTGAGTTCATATGAGCACTGCTGAGAACTGTAATACTGAGCCGTTGAACCCTAGATAGCAGGACACTGGATTGAGGAGGAGTACAGGTTTTAGGGTTAATGCACAAGTGTAATGCAGTTAAATTGTCTTTCTCTGTCTTATCCGGTGTAAGTGACAATAAAAAATGTCATTTCTCTCTGTGCAGGTATATTCTGGGTTTCATCAGTAAGGAAAGGGAGAGGGCCATCCTGAGCCCTAAGCCTCCTGGTACCTTCCTGCTGCGCTTCAGTGAGAGCAGTAAGGAGGGAGGCATCACCTTCACCTGGGTGGAGAAGGACATCAGTGGTAAGAGGACAGCGTGTTGGGCTGGCTGACGCTCTGTCTGTCTTTCTCGCTTTCCTATTGTGCGTGTCATTTGGTCTTTGTCTGAACTAAATAATGTGCAACATAATCTCATTATTGCTCTTGTGACATGGTTTCGTATCCCTCTCATTCTCTCTGTGTGTCTTTAGGGAAGACTCAGATCCAGTCGGTGGAGCCTTACACCAAGCAGCAGCTCAACAGCATGTCCTTTGCGGAGATCATTATGGGATACAAGATCATGGACGCCACCAACATCCTGGTGTCTCCGCTGGTCTACCTCTTCCCAGAGATCCCCAAGGAGGACGCCTTCGGGAAGTACTGCCGACCGGAAGCTGCTCCAGAGGCGGAGCTCGGAGACCCGTGTAGTAGTAAGTCAATCAGGAAGTTTAACATATTGTCATGGAAACTGTGGGATGAGTTAACGGTAGAAGATCTGGAAGTACCTCCACAATGAATACTTCTTTACCGTTTTAGAGGTTGATGCTTTGTGAGATGGGGAATATTTTGATCTGTGTGTACGTTAAAACGTGTTCTGGTTTTCTCCCGCAGCCATTCAACCCTATTTAAAGACAAAGTTCATCTGTGTAACCCCGTAAGTATCCACTTTCCTTGAGAGCTGTTAGTGCTCACTTCCCTCCAAGGAGTTAATGCTCCTAAGTGACTTCACACTAGGTTGTGTAATGGGAACTGGGACAGTCAAGTTGCAAACTGTAAAACTTATATCTTCTACAACATCCCCTTGTTGGCTTCTTGTAAGGGTGGGAGTTTTACCCTGGAAGAGTGGTTCCCAGATCGTCATCACCAACAAACTGACAGACGGATTCACTATTAGTCAGTGTCTTTCCCTTATTTATACAGGCATTGGTCTGGCCTGGGGACAATGGAACAGGAAGCACAGGACTGTAGGCAGGCAAGAGCAAAGTGTACACATCTCTCTAGAAAAAGCAGAGTGGAGGAAGCAAGTAATGATCCCCAGACAAGCATACAGATCACTTTAATACGAATCGCTCAACACAATAACACCACTAGTAGAACCAAAGAGAAAGTTTTCCTTGCACTTCTAGGGGAACAGACAGTGTGTGTGAGGTGTTCTGAAGTCCATTCAGTGCTCTCTATTCCGGGACGGAGAGGGCGTGTATGAGTTTAGTAGAGGGATCAAAAGGGTGTGTATACTGGCTAACCCAGGGTTGAAGGTACTGTTTACGGGGGGGGGTGTAGCAGCGTTGGAGAGGTTTGCTCAGTGAGAACCTGACCTGTCTCTGTAGGATTAGATGAGTATGTGTATTACATAGGTAGAGGTGTCTGTTTGGTGGAGGGGGGTGTTGGAGAGGATTGCTCAGTGAGATCCTGACCTGTCTCCGTAGGTGCCCTTCCGTGTTCATGGACTTTCCGGACAGCGAGCTGCTTGGGAACGGGATATTCCCTGGGTAGGCAGTGGGGGGGCATGTAGGGCTGTGTGTGTGTGTGTGTGTGTGTGTTTCTCTACGTATGTGTGTGAGAGGGTGGGTAAGACTCAGATAAGGAATGGTGTATAAGTCTCTCGGCCTCCTCACCCCCCCCCCCCCCCCCCCCCCCCCCCACACCGTTTTGTTTCCAACTCACTGTCACTCTCCTTGGGTCTAACACCACCGAATCTTCCAGTCATATTGTATACAGCCATTTTGAGTTGGGTTCATTCTACTCAAAGATGGCTTCCCTTTCCCAGTCACATCCTCAGTAGATCATTCACCTTTCAAACTCCCTGTAAGTCTATGTACTGGTGTCATGACCACTCCATTAAAATCAGTACAGACTAGCCATGTTTAGTTTACAGCTTGATAATGGTATCAAAATGGTCTACATTTCAATGTCATTATGAACGGACTAGAACAGCAGGAGGGGAGAAGAGGCTGTGGATTGAAAGGCTGTAGACTGAAGTTCTCATTAGAAGTGCCTTCAGTGGAGAATAACGCCTAAAGCCCTAACGTTGGTCCTTCCTTTAGTTCTCCACCGCGGGAAGTTGAGGACGGGCTCGTGGTAATGGCTGGAGCGGAATCTGTGGAATGGTATTAAATACATCAAAACACATGGTTTGATGCCATTCCATTCGCTCTGTTCCAGTCATTATTATGAGCCGTCCTCCCCTTAGCAGCCTCCACTGTTCTCCACTAATGACTTTATAGTAGTAGGTTGTTGTGAGACGTCATTGCACTTTTAGAATGGAATGTCTGTCGGGTGTAGGGGGTTTTGGTGTGTTTCTGCCCACTGGCTTGCTCTAACAAACTAGATTGTCTAGAATATTTGTAATTAACATTCCCACTAACTATCCCAGCATCCTTATGTGACAATGTGCTCAGTGCTGCCCCCAAGAGGACAAGTCATTTCTCTCTCATTCACACATCTACTGCTCTCCTTTCTTTCTGCTACTGTCGTCTAACTTCAGTCATTCGTTTGCCACTGGGAAGCACATTGACACATAGGGGCTGAACTGTCCTAACCGGTTACTAATCCGACCCAGTCAACACTGAACTACTTGATTCATGTATTTCAACCTGTAATAATGTGGAGTATTGTCCTTTTCTGTGGTGACATAACAGCAGTGATGATGAAAATGACTTGCGCACTGGAAGTAGACTGACAGTTAGCTTATTGCTTGTGGTAAAAAGGACAGAGGTCTAATCACTATGACGTTTGTGTGTTAACATGTCATCTTGGTGTCTCTCTCTTCTCCTGTATGGTCTTGTTGCAGCACTAACTCTGGTAACACCAGTGACCTGTTTCCCATGTCCCCTCGCACCCTGGACTCGCTGATGCACAATGAGGCTGAGGCCAACCCTGGCCCGCTGGGTAAGTCCTGACAGACACTAATACACACATGCGCGCACACACACACACATGCACATACTCGTACTGTGCTTAAATGTGAGGCAAGGTTTAACTTGTTTTAATGGCAGCCCTCTTGCTTTCTGTCTTCCCAGACTCCCTCACTCTGGACATGGAGTTGAGCTCTGACGTGGCGTCACCCATGTGAAGAGACGAACGAGCCAGACTCATTTTAAATCTTTTAACTCCCCGTTTTCTTCAAAAATCTATAATCCACAGGTACCTCTGTCCCATATTGTGAAAGGGAACGAGATGCATTACATTTAGCCACTTGTTTTGTTCTTTACCTTTCACCTTAACGCCTAAAAACACACCTACAGTGTCATTGCGCAAAATGGTACGCAGAATCATCTGGATATGTCTGCAACAAAAGTTCAACATTCACCTTCTGCTACCAAACACATACAGTTTGATGCCTACGTTAGATAAAGGCAAATGCAGCGTTCCATTGGAAAGGAATGTACTTTAGGTGTACCAAAATGCAATGACGCTATCGGTGTGATCGAGGCGTTGGTTTCAATGTTTCGAAAAGCCACGTCTCACTTCCTGTGGGTGTTACACAAAGTACTTTATTTAAATTGTAGATTTTTTAATACAAAGGTATATTTTTGTTTCCTTGACTTTCTTTTTAAGATGGTTTTGATCTCCAACCTTCATTTATGAACCAGCGCTTGTTTTTATAAGAATCTCTAAAGAGGAAGATGGCTGTCTAGCTTTTCAAAGAGAAGTTATTTGTTAGCTTCATAGTTCTCAATGACCTATTAACGTGATGACCTTTTTGGTAGTCCGTCTGTCTGTGTCCCATGTCATTCTCTATTGAAGGGGACACCTGTATCTGATTGAGAAATATCCTGGTCCATTCTTTCCGGTTGTATCTTATTCCTTATTACATAAAAACTGTATCTAGAATCTCACTAACACGAGTCAGTAATATGTGTTTGTAAAAACCAAGGAGATGAGAACCAAGATGACTAGTGAATTTGTTAATTGAACATTCATTCATATAGGTAATTTATGTGAGTGGTTTTTGTTTTATGTGTCTGAAATGGCATTGATAATGGCAGGATATTTCTCTGACCTTCTCCCCTGGGCTCAGCCCTGCTCTCAGCCGACAGGCAGCGTGTCTCAGTTGAAGGGAAGATACTGATTTCTTCCCTGGATTGTAGAGTACGTTGATGTTTGTCATGAATCTTGCCCTGAGCAATTTCCACTAGCTGGACCAGCTGCAAATTCATAATTGGTGATGTAAAAATGTATGAAAAGAAAAAGTAACTTTTTTCCCCTTAATTTAAGGTTGGGGTTATCAGTGTGGGTTAGGGTTGGGTTTAAAATCTGATTTTATGACTGGCTGTGCCAGCTAGTGACCACTGCAGAGCTCCCTCCAGGACAAGATTGATGACAATGAATGCCAACCTGTTATTGTAGATAGAAATGTACATTATTCTTTGGTGTTTTGAATTCATACCATACCCCTTTATCCTTCATAGTTTGTCATAATGAGAATACCATTTGTTGTTTTCATTAAACCATAACAATAGAGATGATCATTGCCGCAGTACTGCACTAGTCTTTGCCTAAATGGTTTATGTAGTGCCTTTCTCATACTGTATGAATGATTTATTTTAAGCTAATACTTCTTGAATGTGTTGACCTTGTTTTTTTTGTAATTTGCATAATGTTAGTATCAGTTTCAAGTGATATTTCACTTCTGTTTGACTGTATATGTGCATGATGTGATGCCACATCACACAACCCCACACTTGTCCATCACTTCCTGACTTAAGTGCTCAGTTGAATCGGTAATTGAGTTCACTCTGTAGATCTTATTTGAAAAAACATATCTGTAAATTATGCTGTAATTAATCTTATATTTGTTTAAAAATCATAAAACCAAAAAATATATACATGGACTCATGTTTGTCTATCTTGTTGTTTGATTGAGGTCTTATGATTTTTTTTTTAAACCTGTAAGCCAGTTGCATATTTTAATGTATCTTTACACATGTGTTTGCAAACAAGCTCGCATACGTTGCAGCTCTGTCACTCGGTCGAATATGGTAGTGACGAGATGGATTTTGGCCGACATTCTGCAAATTTTCTCATCACTTAAACATTTGATGTTCCCAAAACTAGAATCTGTTTTGAACAAAGGTTAGACTAATTATTTTGAGTGCAAAGGTGAATTGCACACAAGCACTTCACAAAATAGGTGTTCCCTAAAGGAAATATGCAGATGACGGTAGAACGCGCCAATAGGATCTCGCTAGCTCGTGCTTAGCTCTGCCCAACTAGCTTGTTTTGCCCACTGGCTCATTTGTTCCTGTTAGAAACGACAGGCTGTGGTCTATCTTGGTTTAGCTATAAAAATCTTTGGTGGTGCCCCAAAGTGGTGATAAGCCCAGTCATTTTGGACAGAGGCTGACTACTGTTTAGTCTAAATTACGCTATATTGTCTGGAAATAAGATGACATTGCAAAAGTAGTCTAATATTTAGTAAGAAACAATTTTGCCAGCATTTCTTTAGGCAGTGTTGTCATTTGCTAGCAGTTTGTCAAAAATAGCTAACAACGATGCTAACACTAGCTAGAATCCGGTGGCCTCCCTTCAACTTTAGCTAGCTAACATACTGCATCTAAAGTCAATCTGGTGACATCACAATGATGACAAAATATTGTCCTACTAATTAGTTTGAATGTCATTGTATTTCCAAGCCACTAATGCACTTGACAGAATCTTCATCAGTGCTCATTGACAAGGCATTGAGTAGAATGCTAAATCAGCCATCAGTCCAAAACATTCAAAACCATATTGTGACGAAACATGCAAGTCATGAATATGCAGAAGGCCAATTATATAGCTACACAATTGTGTCTCCTGACTGCATATCCTCTGAGTATCAGTGATGCCAATTTAGCAACTTTTCAGTCTATCTTGGCAACTTTTTTTTCCAAACTGCACCTAGCAACAAATTTAGCAACTTTTAAAAATGACAAACGCTAAAATGCACGCGATTTCCCTCTAAATGAAACAAAAACGATATTCTGTCATAACACACGTGCCTGGCTGCAAAAGTGCATTGTGAGTGACGTCAGCAGCAGACCAGCAGCAATTTCAGCAAATTGCAAATCGTTGTTCGCTGACTGCAGCAGCAGTAGTACGGGTTCGACGAGCCAAACCCAATGACTAGTTGCTCACGAATGTTTGATCTTGAACAGAACTTACAACATCAATCAACATGTCTCAATCAAAATTGTACAGAAAAGAGTGGGAGTCTGTACCTGAACAAATGTCAAATCATATTTTTGCCGAGCTGGCCAGACAATTATTATTTATTTGTTTACAAATCAATACAGAAAGTACATGAGGGAACAAAAGTGTGTATATATAGATTATAAACAATAGACAATCGAGCTAGGGGGTACAATATCACATTACAATTACACAAGGACCTTAAGGGACATATACTTACAATACTAACAGCTTTTTTGTTAGTAGAGTATTTAACTGTCTTAAAATACAGTTCAATTTATTTTTGAAGGGTAAGAAAATGTGTTTTTTTGTTTGTAAATTTACATTAGTGTTTATGAAATTTGGCCAAAAGAATAATTAAATCAATTACATAAAAATGTTTCAGCTTATTTCTATCGTATGTAAAGAATCCAAGCAGTACATCTCTCCACAATAGTGTAAAATCTTAATTAATGTGTTCAATTATAAATCTACTGATGTCTTGCCACAGTTTTCTTGCCTCTTTTTTGGCATTGTATTCATGTAACACTGTTTCTGGGTGGTCATTACAAAAGGAGCAATTTGAGCTGATGTTTTCCTTAAACTTCTTCATATAGTGGTTTGCAGGATAATATTTATGAATAATTTTAAAGGAAACTTCCTTAATTTTGTTAACAAGTAGGTATGTGTGTGGCAACATCCAAACTTTTTCCCAACAGATATTATCAATAAATCCATTCCAATAAGGCATGACGTAAGGTACAACATCCTGCTGAAACAAGGTTTGTATCGCTCTGTTGTTAAATGGACCAAAAGAGAAACAAATCTTTCCTACTGATGAGTCAACAGGGTCAATGGAAGGTAGGCTCTGAGGGTCCGGTCTTGGCACGTTCCTGAATAACATACAGTGCCTTGCGAAAGTATTCGGCCCCCTTGAACTTTGCGACCTTTTGCCACATTTCAGGCTTCAAACATAAAGATATAAAACTGTATTTTTTTGTAAAGAATCAACAACAAGTGTGACACAATCATGAAGTGGAACAACATTTATTGGATATTTCAAACTTTTTTAACAAATCAAAAACTGAAAAATTGGGCGTGCAAAATTATTCAGCCCCCTTAAGTTAATACTTTGTAGCGCCACCTTTTGCTGCGATTACAGCTGTAAGTCGCTTGGGGTATGTCTCTATCAGTTTTGCACATCGAGAGACTGACATTTTTTCCCATTCCTCCTTGCAAAACAGCTCGAGCTCAGGGAGGTTGGATGGAGAGCATTTGTGAACAGCAGTTTTCAGTTCTTTCCACGGATTCTCGATTGGATTCAGGTCTGGACTTTGACTTGGCCATTCTAACACCTGGATATGTTTATTTTTGAACCATTCCATTGTAGATTTTGCTTTATGTTTTGGATCATTGTCTTGTTGGAAGACAAATCTCTGTCCCAGTCTCAGGTCTTTTGCAGACTCCATCAGGTTTTCTTCCAGAATGGTCCTGTATTTGGCTCCATCAATCTTCCCATCAATTTTAACCATCTTCCCTGTCCCTGCTGAAGAAAAGAAGGCCCAAACCATGATGCTGCCACCACCATGTTTGACAGTGGGGATGGTGTGTTCAGCTGTGTTGCTTTTACGCCAAACATAACGTTTTGCATTGTTGCCAAAAAGTTCAATTTTGGTTTCATCTGACCAGAGCACCTTCTTCCACATGTTTGGTGTGTCTCCCAGGTGTCTTGTGGCAAACTTTAAATGACACTTTTTATGGATATCTTTAAGAAATGGCTTTCTTCTTGCCACTCTTCCATAAAGGCCAGATTTGTGCAATATACGACTGATTGTTGTCCTATGGACAGAGTCTCCCACCTCAGCTGTAGATCTCTGCAGTTCATCCAGAGTGATCATGGGCAGTTCATCCAGAGTGATCATGGGCCTCTTGGCTGCATCTCTGATCAGTCTTCTCCTTGTATGAGCTGAAAGTTTAGAGGGACGGCCAGGTCTTGGCAGAAACTGATAGACATACCCCAAGCGACTTACAGCTGTAATTGCAGCAAAAGGTGGCGCTACAAAGTATTAACTTAAGGGGGCTGAATTATTTTGCACGCCCAATTTTTCAGTTTTTGATTTGTTAAAAAAGTTTGAAATATCCAATAAATGTCGTTCCACTTCATGATTGTGTCCCACTTGTTGTTGATTCTTCACAAAAAAATACAGTTTTATATCTTTATGTTTGAAGCCTGAAATGTGGCAAAAGGTCGCAAAGTTCAAGGGGGCCAAATACTTTCGCAAGGCACTGTAGCAACACCTGAGGGAATGGCGTCTAAAACAATTGCAAAATCTTTAGGTGTTACAGGGACCTTGTAAAGTGATAAGAATTCCTTATAACTGAGTAAAAGACCCTCTGCATTTACCAGTTGGCTCACCAATAGGATATTATTTCGGAACCAATATTCTAAAAACAAAGAAGTATTTTTATACAATATATCCCTATTATTCCATATATAATATATGTGTGGAGAAAAATTGTGTATAAATTAAGGACCATAATAAGAAAACCTGCCGATGAAAAGCAGAAAGTTTCACTGGAATTTTGTCAATATTATAATTGCAAAACAACATGAAGTTAAGGCCACCAAAAGTAGAGAAGACATGATGAGGAATAAAACTCCAGATAGAAGTGGGTCTTCTTAGGAATTGTTTTATCCAATTGATCTTAAAAGTGTTATTTAAAGTAGTGAAGTTCAGAAAATTCAGTCCACCATTCTCATAAGTGTTCATTACAACAGTTTTCCTAATGTAATGGGTACGGTTTCTCCAAAGAAAGTTGAAAAGCATCTGGTCTATCTCCTTGCTTATTTTACTGTCAAGATCTAAAGATGGAGTGCCATGTGTTAGTCTAGAGATACCTTCAGCCTTGGTTATTAGGACTCTACCTTTTAAAGATAAGTCCTTCTGTAGCCATTGATTTAGCTTCTTCTGGGTATTTTTAATAAGAGGGTTCAAATTTAGTAAGCTTCTAGACTTTTGATCCTTTGTAATGGTTATGCCTAAATATGTAAGCTCTTCTTTTACTGGAATACCATAATATGAAGGTGTCACACAATATTTGACAGCTATGAGATCACATTTATTAATGTTAAGATATAGACCAGACACTTTGGAAAAGGATTGTATCACATTGATCGATTTGGGAATTTGGTTAGCGTCTTTCAGAAAATGTGTAGTATCATCAGCCAGCTGGATTATGATAATTTCTTTACCAGCTATGGAAATACCTTGTACAAGACTATTATTTAAATAATTTGCAAGAATTTGGGTGACTAATAATAACAGGTACAGAGAGATAGGACAACCTTGCCTAATTCCGCTCTTTAACTCAAATATAGGTGAGGTGCCATATTTCAATTTGATAGAGCTGTTACCATTTGCATAGAGAGGCATAATAGCCTTACAGAAAAAATCCCCAAAGCCAAGTCTCTCAAGGGAGTGGAAGAGAAACTGATGCTCTACTGTGTCAAATGCTTTATAAAAATCAAAAAATAATATGAAGCTATCCTCAGTTATTAGGTCTGAGTAGTCAAGTATGTCTAATACTAGTCTGACATTGTAAGAAATATGTCTGTTCCTCATGAAGCCAGACTGTGTGTCATCAATGATTGCATCCAGGACTTCTTTAATTCTTTTTGTAAGTAGTAAGGCTAATATCTTGTAGTCATTATTAAGAAGACAAATTGGACGCCAGTTATCGATGAGCAGCACTTATTTTTTTAGGCTTAGGTATCAGTGTTATTAACCCCTGACTCATTGTAGGAGGGAGAACATTGTTTTTAATACTCTCTAAAAAGACTTCAAATAGGAAGAGAGCTATTTGTTCAGAAAATAATTTGTAAAATTCTGATATAATTCCATCAACACCTGGTGATTTATTGTTCTTTGATGGGTTCATCACACTGTTTAGATTCTATATCACTGATAGAGTGAACATTATAAATCTAATAAAGGCTCCTTCTGCTTTTAATTTATATATATTATCCAGTTTATTTTGTAACTCAATTAGTTCCATCTTCTTCTCCCCCGATAGGTCGGCTGGGGACCTCTGAGAAAGTGAAGTTATCTTAATGATCACCTTTTCCTCCTCAGCTCTTCTGGTTTTAGCAAGATTACTACCATATTTTCTAAGGTATTTGGACACCTCAAATTTAAAGAGCTCCCAGTTCTTGCAATAAGATTTTTCTTCACAAGCCCTTTCCCAAATGTGTGAGAGCAGATCTTTAACCTCAAATTGAACTATATCATTATTTAATAATGATCTATTTAGCTTCCAGTAGGATGCTCTACCAAGGTTAGTATCAGGGGTGAATATTTTGATATCAATGTAAATGCCCTATGGTCTGTGAGGGGAGTAGTACAAATAGTTGTAGTAACACACTCACTATAAATACATTTGGATATAAGCCAAAAATATATTCTGGATTGTCTTGAACCTGTTTTGTTACTCCAAGTGAATGATCTGTCGGCCGGAAACCTCTCTCTCCATATATCAGTAAGTACAAACTTTTCCATAAAAAGTATTAAACCCAAATTCTGATTGGTTGGTCTACCTGGGGGACATCTACTGTATCAGTTGAATTATCTATAGTAATGTTAAAGTCCCCTCCTATCAATAATGAGACATTTAGATAACCAATTAAGTATGTGTTTCTCTATAGATTCAAGTAACTCATCATTCTCATGTTTGGTGTTGTACCCGTAGAAGTTTACAGTAATGAGTGTAATGTCAGTGTAACTCATCATTCTCATGTTTGGTGTTGTACCCGTAGAAGTTTACAGTAATGAGTGTAATGTCAGTGTAACTCATCATTCTCATGTTTGGTGTTGTACCCGTAGAAGTTTACAGTAATGAGCGTAATGACATTGTAACTGATCACAAGACAAATAAAGTGACCAAAGGGGTCACATTCCGAGTGTAGAATATTAGCACCAAAGGTATTTTTCATTGTAGTGACACCAGCGGAGCGCTCAATTCCATGGGAAAGCCAAATATCGTTGCCCCACTGTGACCTCCAGAAGTTGGCATCAGCCGAAATTGAGTGAGAATCTTCTTCGTAAGTTTGTAAACAAAATAGGAATTCTGGTCATACAAGAACAAACTAATAAATTGAAATACCTGAGTATTCCTGAAAAATAGTCACCTGGTGCTTGTTAGGTAAACAACATAAGGAAAAGGAGAATACCATGGCTGAAACCATCAACCTGTTCCTTCTGGTGAGATTTTAGGGAGGAATATGGATTTCTGAACCGTTGATGAAGCCTCGTCCTCCGACGAAGTAAGCAGCCTTTTCCTCATTTCGTGCTATCTTGATCGTTGGCCACAACTTGTTCCTTCTTTCTATGTCCTCCGGGCTGAGATGCTCGGCGAAACGCTTACCATGGCTCTGAAGGAAGGCGTTCTTCCTAGCAGCTTTCCAGACAGCATCCCTGTAGAATCTGGCAGTGAAGAGGATGATGATACCCCTTGGTCTTGAATCGTTTTGCTGTTGCTTCTTGCCGAGGCGATGCACAACGTCAATGGTATCACCAACTTTGTTCTTCTTTGCAGGCATAACTTCTTGGCAGATGCGGATAGCCTCTCCTCGCACATCTTCATTCTCCACCTCTGGCAAGCCGTAGAGTCTCAGGTTCCATCTTCTTGTGTATTGTTCCAGATCAGTGAGACGTCTATGGTAGACATTGTTATTCTTTTCCACACATTTTTAAACCTTTGCCACTCTCGTTTTCACATCCTTGATTTCACCACATGCAAACTCCACAGTCTTTTTCAAGCCTTCGATAACCATGGTGTTCGCGCCAACCATTTTCTCAATGGCATCAGACCTGGAGTTGATGATTATGGAGAGGGTAGCCACTATGTCAGAGTTCATGTTGGGGTATTTTGGAGGGTGGAGGTTTGCACGGAGTAACCGGTAAAGAGGGTAATTCGTCATCTTCAACAGCATTCGAAAGCATGATATTATCCATAGGCCAAGCGTAGTTATGGCAGTTGTCTACAAGCACGTTTCTCTCTTGTTGATTAGCAATAGAACGGCTAACTTCTTCCTTTCTTTTTTGTCACGACTTTTGTTAAGGGTTGCGTCAATCGAATCTGGTATCAGGATAAGTATAACACTGAGTCACCGATTGTATACTATGTACTTTTTATTAGCTAAGCAATAAGTGGTAAATGCGGATTTCGTATATACGGGCTCTTTGTCACACCTCGCAGGGCAAACAGAGAACTGACTTGTTCCTGACAAAGTTATTATAATATACTCTGACAGAAGTAGTTCCTGCTTCCGAGCCGGCCTGTCAGAGTAGAGACTGGGCATGGTTTAAACTCACTCAGCCTATCGTTGATTGTTGGCGCACGAGCTGGTCCCAACCCCCTAGGCGCTTCAGCGGTCAGTCGTTGTAGTTGTGTAGAATATCTATGCGCTCATGCACTCGATACAGTTATCACACACCTGGCTCCTGTTATCTGACAAAAGACTGTTTGTTCCTGTTTTTATGTTATTCTGTATTTTTCCATCCCGAGAAAGGACCATGGCCCTGAAACTGTTGACAATGTCTCAAGTCAGCTATGTTGCATAACGCATACATCCACACAAGCCAACAGCAGATAATATTCAATCACATATGATATGGTAACGGGCAATAGTGCATAACATAAATCATCCAATTATTATTCCAGTAACAGGAAAGGTCTTATATCTTGAACAAATAAAAATAGTAATGACTGTAAACTTGTTTTTTTCACAATCTTTCTGAAGTTTCGTACGGAGCTCGGTAAAAAATAATCTGTTCAAGCCGCCATCTTGGCACCTCCTCCAGCTGGCCGGTCAATTTGAGTAACGTTATTGTGTATTCAACGTAATGACATCACAACGTTATTTAGCAACTTTTAGCAACAAATCAACCTGCCTCTAGCAACTTACCATGAAAATTAGTTGGCAACACATCTTGCTTGATCCTTAAAGCGTCCACATGCTTCCCAGCCGAAACAGTTCGGTAGAGTTCGTGCATATTATTATGACGATATTTTGTGACGTTTTCGACTTCAGTGAGGGTTTTTTCAGTTGTTTGGGCACACAACATTTGTTGGTGAGGCAAGCCGAAGTTCGGAGCCGGAATCTACGCCCCTTCGTCTGTGATTGGTCAACAGTAGTATCTGTTGTCATTCAGCGAGAGACGATTCGTTTTCATGCATATTTTTTCAAATTTTAGTAAATGTAAAATTGTGCGAGTAAGATCTCGACAGTAACGATTAATTTGGACTATTTTGAGGAAGTGGCTACAGCGTCTCAAAATGGACAAACAGTACTATTGCCGCTTTTTTCTCGTTCTTTACGCAAAGGTCTTTTAAGGGAGTATGTGAGTGCACTCGTTCGTTTAAAAAATATATTTTATTTATTAACCTTTATTTAACCAGGCAGGCTTGTTGAGAACATGTTCTCATTTACAGCTGCGACCTGGCCAAGCAAAGCAGTGCAACACAAACAACAACAGAGTTACACATGGAGTAAATAAGCATACAGTCAATAACACAATAGAAAATAAAGAAAGTCTATATACAGTGTGTGCAAATTGTGTGAGGAGGTAAGGCAATAAATAGGCCATTGTAGCGGAGTAATTACAATTTAGCAAATTAGCACTGGAGTGATAGATGACCAGATAATGATGCGCAAGTAGAAATACTGGTGTGAAAAAAGAGCAGAAAAGTAAATAACAACAATATGGGGATGGGATAGGTAGATTGGGTGGGCTATTTACAGATGGGCTATGTACAGCTGCAGCGATTGGTTAGCTGCTCAGATCGCTGATGTTTAAAGTTAGTGAGGGAAATATAAGTCTCCAGCTTCAGCGATTTTTGAAATTCGTTCCAGTCATTGGCAGCAGAGAACTGGAAGGAAAGGCGGCCAAAGGAGGTGTTGGCTTTGGGAATGACCAGTGAGATATACCTGCTGGAGCGCGTGCTACGGGTGGGTGTTGTTATCGTGACCAGTGAGCTGAGATAAGGCGGAGCTTAACCTAGCATAAACTTATAGATGACCTGGAGCCAGTGGGTCTGGCGGCGAATATGTAGCGAGGGCCAGCCGACTAGAGCACACAGGTCGCAGTGGTGGGTGGTATAAGTGGCTTTGGTGACAAAACGGATGGCACTATGATAGCAAACTGGATACAGTCTGAGTGGAGTATTGGAAGCTATTTTGTAAATGACATCGCCAAAGTCGAGGATCGGTAGGAGGGTATGTTTGGCGGATTGAGTGAAGGAGGCTTAGTTGCGAAATAGGATGCCGATTCTAGATTTAATTTTGGATTGGAGATGTTTAATATGAGTCTGGAAGGAGAGTTTACAGTCTAGCCAGACACCTAGGTATGTGTATATTTCTACTTTAGAAACGTCCAGAGTAGTGATGCTAGTCGGGCAGGTTGGTGCGAGCAGCAAACGTTTGAAAAGCATGCATTTGGTTTTACTAGCTTTTAAGAGCAGTTGGAAGCCACGGAAGGAGTGTGGTATGGCATTGAAGCTCGTTTGGAGGTTAGTTAACAGTGTCCAAAGAAGGGCCAGATGTCCAAAGAAGGGTAGGTGTCTTCACTGACATTTTCAAAATGTCCCTGATTGAGTCTGTAATACCAACATGTTTCTAGCAGACCACCATAGTCCCTGTACCCAAGAACCTAAAGGCAACCTGCCTAAATTACTACAGACCCGTAGCACTCACGTCCGTTGCCATGAAGTACTTTGAAAGGCTGGTAATGGCCCACATCAACACCATTGTCCCAGAAACCCTAGGCCCACTCCAATTTACATACTGCCCAAACAGATCCACAGATGATGCCATCTCTATTGCACGCTACACTGCCCTTTCCCACCTGGACAAAAGGAACACTTATGTGAGAATGCTATTCATTGACTACAGCTCAGCGTTCAACACCATAGTGCTCTCAAAGCTCATCACTAAGCTAAGGATCCTGGGACTAAACACCTCCCTCTGCAACTGGATCCCTGGACTTCCTGACGGGTCGCTCCCAGGTGGTGAGGGTAGGTAGCAACACATCTACCACACTGATCCTCAACACTGGAGCTCCCCAGGGGTGTGTGCTCAGTCCCCTCCTGTACTCCCTGTTCACCCACGACTGCATGGCCAGGCACGACTCCAACACCATCATTAAGTTTGCAGACGACACAACAGTGGTAGGCCTGAACACTGACAATGACGAGACAACCTATAGGGAGGAGGTCAGAGACCTGGCTGGATGGTGCCAGAATAACAACCTCTCCCTCAACGTAACCAAGACTACGGAGATGATTGTGGAGTACAGGAAAGGGAGGACTGAGCAAACCCCCATTCTCATCAAAGGGGCTGTAGTGGAGCAGGTTGAGAGCTTCAAGTTCCTTGGTGTCCACATCAACAACAAACTAGAATGGTCCAAACACACCAAGACAGTTGTGAAGAGGGAACGACAAAGCCTATTCTCCCTCAGGAAAATAAAAAGATTTGGCATGGGTCCTGAGATCCTCAAAAGGTTCTACAGCTGCAACATCGAGAGCATCCTGACTGGTTGCATCACTGCCTGGTACGGCAATTGCTCGGACCTCGACCGCAAGGCACTACAGAGGGTAGTGCGAATGGCCCAGTACATCACTGGGGCTAAGCTGCCTGCCATCCAGGACCTCTACACCAGGCAGTGTCAGAGGAAGGCCCTAAAAACTCTCTCTCTAATACCGCATGGCAAGCGGTACCGGAGTGCCAAGTCTACGACAACAGTTTTTACCCCCAAGCCATAAGACTCCTGAACAGGTAATCAAATGGCTGCCCAGACTATTTGCATTGTGTGCCCCCCCCACCAACCCCTCTTGTAAGCTGCTGCTCCTCTCTGTTTATCATATATGCATAGTCACTTTAACTATACATTAATGTACATACTACCGCAATTGGGCCGACCAACCAGTGCTCCCACACATTGGCTAACCGGGCTATCTGCATTGTGTCCCGCCACCCACCAACCCCTCTTTTACACTACTGCTACTCTCTATTCATCATATGTGAATAGTCACTTTAACCATATCTACATGTACATTCTACCTCAATCAGCCTGACTAACCGGTGTCTGTATGTAGCCTCGCTACTTTTATAGCCTTGCTACTGTATATATACGTTATTTTTCACTGTCTTTTTACTGTTTTATTTCTTTACTTACCTATTGTTCACCTAATACATTTTTTGCACTATTGGTTAGAATCTGTAAGTAAGCATTTGATTTGATTTATACAGAATGGTGTCGTCTGCGTAGACGTGGATCAGGGAATTACCTGCAGCAAGAGCGACATCGTTGATATATACAGTGAAAAGAGTCGGCCCGAGAATTGAACCCCGTGGTACCCCCATAGAGACTGCCAGAGGTCCGGACAAAAGGCCTTCCGATTTGACACACTGAACTCTGTCACAGAAGTAGTTGGTGAACCAAGCGAGGCAGTCATTTGAGGAACCAAGGCTGTTGAGTCTGCCGATAAGAAAACGTGATTGACAGAGTCGAAAGCCTTGGCCAGGTCGATGAAGATGGCTGCGCAGTACTGTCTTTTATCAATGGTGGTTATGATATCGTTTAGTACCTTGAGCGTGGCTGAGGTGCACCCGTGACCAGCTCGGAAGCCGGATTGCACAGCGGAGAAGGTACGGTGAGATTTAAAATGGTCAGTGATCGGTTTATTAACTTGGCTTTCAAAGACTTTAAAAGGCAGGGCAGGATGGATATCGGTCTATACAAGTTTGGGTCTAGAGTGTCTCCCCCTTTGAAGAGAGGGATGACTGCAGCAGTTTTCCGATCATTACGGATCTCGGACGATACGAAAGAGAGGTTGAACAGACTGGTAATAGGGGTTGCAACAATGGCGGCGGATAACTTTAGAAAGGGAGGATCCAGATTGTCAAGCCCAGCTGATTTGTATGGGTCCAGGTTTGCAGCTCTTTCAGAACATCTGCTATCTGGATTTGGGTGAAGGAGAAGCTGGGGAGGCTTGGGCAAGTAGCTGCGGGGGGTGCAGAGCTGGTGGCCGGGGTAGCCAGGAGGAAAGCATGGCCAGCCATAGAGAAATGCTTATTGAAATTCTCGATTATCGTGGATTTATCGGTGGTGACAGTTTTACCTAGCCTCAGTGCAGTGGGCAGCTGGGTTGACGTGCTCTTATTCTCCATGGACTTTAGTGTCCCAAAATGTTTTTGAGTTAAAGCTACAGGATGCAAATTTCTGTTTGAAGCTTTGCTTTCCTGACTGACCCCCCTGGTATTAGTTCCTGACTTCCCTGAAAAGTTGCATATCGCGGGGACTATTCGATGCTAGTGCAGTCAGCCACAGGATGTTTTTGTGCTGGTCGAGGGCAGTCAGGTCTGGAGTGAACCAAGGGCTATATCTGTTCTTAGTTATACATTTTTTGAAAGGGGCATGCTTATTTAAGATGGTGAGGAAATTACTTTTAAAGAATGACCAGGCATCCTCAACTGACGGGGTCAATATCCTTCCAGGATACCCGGGCCAGGTGTTATGCACGCCTCTATGAAGAGGGAACGCAACACCCTGCTACAACTAAACTCTCCGTGAAGTGAAAAAGGTGTGGACTGTAGGTGCGAGTAAGGATGACAACAGACAGAATGTGGTACCGTTTACAAGGACTTTATTCCTTTACACGGTAATATGGGGAAAAGGGGCTGGACGGAACCAAAGCAAAGAAAGTAAATCTCAAAGCCCCCTCCTATCTTACCTGCCTACCCACTACTTACCAAATTTAGCACCACCTGGTGCCCTAACCAAAACACAGGGGGTGGTCCGCCCAGGTCTTACCTAGTGTGCCTAGACAGTGAATATACTACGGGTATATGTATGCCCGCGGGCCTCCTGCCTAAACACTCCCAAGGTGCCTTCCCCTTCCCCCCTGGGAACAAATGAAACAGAATATTAAACAATTTCAAACAAACTAAGCAAACAAAGGACATCAACTAAGCTCTACCTGAGCAACAAACTCACAAAACATACCAACTTCCCAGCAATGAAGTCCCATCAAAATCAACCTCTAGCAAAATCTCTCTGCAATGACCTCCCAGCAAATCTCCACCTCTAGCAAAAACTCTCTATCACAAACAGTCACTCTGCAATGACCTCCCAGCAAATCTCTTTCTCCTGAACAGAACACTGGCTTTTATGCAGCTTCAGAAGGAACAAGTAATTGGAGACAGCTGCGTCTTGACGAGGGGGCGGGGTCAGCTCTCCAATTAGCCCTGGAGTCGACCAATCAGCTGCTTGAGGGATTTCCTGAAATAAACACATGCAAATACACAAACTACAACACATAAACTGGGGAACGTAACACCAGGTCTATTAGAAAGGCCTGCTCGCAGAAGTGTTTTAGGGAGTGCTTGACAGTGACCATGGACACATAGCGGATGCAGGCAATGAGGCAGTGATCGCTGAGATCCTGATTGAAAACAGCAGCGGTGTATTTGGAGGGCAAGTTGGTCAGGATAATATCTATGAGGGTGCCCATATTTACGGATTTAGGGTTGTACCTGGTGGTTTCCTTGATAATTTGTGTTAGATTGAGGGCATCTAGCTTAGATTGTAGGACTGCCGGGGTGTTAAGCATAACCCAAATAGGTCACCTAACAGGAACTCTGAAGATAGATAAGGGGCAATCAATTCACATATGGTGTCCGGGGCACAGCTGGGAGCTGAGGGGGGTCTGTAACAGGCGGCAACAGTGAGAGACTTATTTCTGGAGAGATTCATTTTTAAAATTAGAAGCTCGAACTGTGTGGGCATAGACCAGAAAGTATGACAGAACTTTGCAGGCTATCTCTGGAGTAGATTGCAACTCCTCCCCCTTTGGCAGTTCTATCTTGATGGAAAATGTTGTAGTTGGGTATGGAAATCTCAGAATTTTTGGTGGCCTTCCTAAGCAAGGATTCAGACACGGCAAGGACATCAGGGTTGGCGGAGGGTGCTAAAGCAGTAAAACAAACTTAGGGAGGAGGCTTTTGATGTTAACATGCATGAAACCAAGGCTTTTTTGGTTACAGAAGTCAACAAATGAGAGAGCCTGGGGACACGCTGGGCCTGGGTTAACCTCCACATCACCCGAGGAACAGAGGAGGAGTAGGATTAGGGTACGGCTAAAGGCTATCAAAACTGGTCGTCTAGTGCGTTGGGGACAGAGAATAAAAGGAGCAGATTTCTGGGCATGGTAGAATAGATTCAGGGTTCTATGTACAGACAGGACTATGATGGGGTGTGGGTACAGTGGAGGTAAACCCAGGCACTGAGTGATGATAAGACGGGTTGCATCTCTGGATGCGCTAGTTTTGCTGGGTGAGGTCACCACATGTGTGGGAGGTGGGACAAAGGAGGTATCTGAGGCATGTTTAGTGGGACTAGGGGCTTTGCAGTAAACCTTAACACTGATAACTATCCTAAACAACAGTATACAAGACATATTGACATTTGAGAGAGACATAAAGCGAGGCATAAAGCAATCACAGGTGTTGATTGGGAGAGCTAGCTAAGACAACAACGGGTAAGACAACAACAGCTAATCAGCTAAGACAATATCAACAGGTAAAATGGCGATGAATGGGCAGAGAAGGTCGGTTAACTACACACAGGGCCTGAGTTCTGTGTCTTTCGTATAGGAGTTAACCAAACTGAAGCATGCTAACGCCTGAGTTGATCAGAAAACACTTGTATGAGTGATAGTCTGTTGAACCAATAGGCAATTCATCAGGGATGTCTGTCGCTCTGCCTTTACTTCAACACTGCCTTTACCCTGGGCTTGCATCTATAGCTGTAAGACTAGCAAAGTCTCAGACAAAAAAAAAACACCAAAATGACTGACTTTGTCTATGCGATAGCGATTCTGCATAAAATGTAAATCCTTTGGAATGTTACTTGTCAATTCCTCTGAGTTTTGACTCAAGCCTTCAAAATGATACTGAGTGGTCTTCCCTTGCCTAACTGTACGTGGTGAAACTGGAAATCCCATAATATGACGGCACGTTGAACATGTGTGCTGCTTCACTACCCTGAGAAAACCCATCTGCTACGGTGTCTCACATTCACTGCATAGTAGCATACTGTATGCACACAGGTCTGGTCTGGGGCTTCCACTGTAGTTTCACTTATTTACATTGTCTATAGTTGTCCCGTTGAGTCACTCCTTTGTGTAAACTGGTCTGAAATGGCAGATGTGAAATATAGTATTTTTCGTATCGTTCTAGTCTCCTTACATTCTTAATGTATGTCTGTCAATGTCTCTCTCTTCCTCTCTCTCTCTTTCTTCTCTCTTTTATCTCTGATAGGAACTAGCCTTCCCCCGTCCTGCTCGGCGTGAGGAGCTGAGTTAAGGTGAATGGTGAAATGAAGGGGCGTGAAGAGGCAGAAGGAGACTGAGAGCCTTGCCTTTCATCAGCAGCTGCTGACTCAGTTTCTGAAGGCAAAATGTCCAGCCTGCTTGGCCAGCAGCTAATCCGTTTGGAGAATCGATTCCATTTTAACGGTGTGCTGTGGAGTGGCCTGATGTATGGCTGGAGTTGTGTGTGTGTGTGTGCACAGAGGGCCTAGTGGAGTGTGTGTTTTCTGTTGTTGCCTTAACCACGTTTTTTGTGTGTGAAACCGAAGTTAGAAATAATAAAAATGTGTTCATAGTATTGCCATGCATTATATGTCTTGAAAAATGTTGGCTTTCCGAAAAAAAACCACTTCCACTTCCAGGTGCTGCGTTTGGCCAAGTGACAGTCGTTAAGTCGGAAAACTCTCATGTTTACAATGCCTAGCAGCGTTCCCGAAGGACACTTACTTAGAGGAGGAAAATGGACTGGACCAAATTCTGCTTCATAAATTAGTCATTAGTCACTGAATAGTTTATGTGTTTATGCAGTATCAATCACACAAGTCAACATGTAATTTACTGTTCAGTCTCTAGGGACCAACGCTGCTGGGATTGGGTGCATGTAGGCCTTTCTATCTGTAATGGAGGTTATTCAATGAGATTCATATTTCCTGATTGTTTTTTGTCTCCAGCCATATACTTAGCTATGTACAAACATACACGCACATAACTACCAAAACTAGCTTTTGTGTGTAAAGGTTACCAGGACCTGAGGCTTACACGGATCTAAGATATGACTCGCACACGTCTCTGTCTCTTCTACTCCCTGTCAGTCTTTCAATGCATCTCCCTCAGAGGGGACCATTCTGTGGTTGTTTTGTTCAGTCTGCTTTTAAAGCTGGTAGACGGCTGCTGCTGGCCCTCTCCCAATTAACTCAGTTTCACCTCTTTCTCGCTCTCTCTATCTCTATTAGAAAAGCACATGTGCACGAGCTCACAAACATTGTTTTTTTAAATATTTAAATCTGTTTTTTTCCATCTTTAGTTGTTCTGCCAGATGATGTCACTGGCATCACTCATTGTATGCTCAATGAGAGATTGCTGGATGAAGTTTTACCTGTTATGGAAAATCTGGTATCCTAAATGAGATCCAAAACATATTCACTTTAACCCTGTCTGTCCCTCTACCACAAGGTGTCACTGTGCTCCTCCAGCTAGAGAATGTGTCAATATTACAATGTGCAGCATTTTAAAGTTTGAGTATCCATGATGATCATCCATACATGAGCACTTTGATGACTAATAACAATGGGATGTTTTACAGTCAATCAAAAGGTTTTTCGTATTCTACAATGCAGGATTTGTTTGCAGTTGGTGTGTGTAGATCTGTGTAAATCTGTGTGAATAGCGTGTAGCACATATTTGACCATTTAACTTATTTACAGTTGGAAAGGGCCGAGAAAAAGACTCCCTCTGGGAAGTGACACACAGCCTCTCTCTGCTAACACCTATCAGGCTCTGGTGCGGTCTGCAGCCAAAACATTATATTCATGTGAATGGAGAAAGATGCTGTGCCTAAATCTACTGCCTGCAAGGACCTAGCAAAAGATTAATCACTTTAATTTGGTCTTTCTTTCACTCCACCATGCATTTTACTATAAAGTGCTTTGCTTTTAGTCAAATGAGACAAAAGCCACTGCCTATTTTGTTCACAAACAAAGTACTCATAAAATAGATGCTATTTTCCATCTGACCTAACAGAATCTTAGCTGTGTGTTGAAGGTCTGTCTGTCAGCGGCTATTTGAGTGCATAGCAGAACATAGAGGGTACAAAGGCCTACAAATCCAAGAAAAGTTTCTCACTCTTGGCCTTGCTACTTCCTAGAACTGGGCATCTCCATCTCTTCAAATTCCCATTGGTTTTCTCCACTTTCTTCCCATTGAGACACATTGAAGGCAACATGTGCACATGTTGGCCTATTCTTGTAAACACCTGTTATGTGGTTCAATGTGGTTCATCAATATACGATGTACTGTAGTGCTATTTAGAAATAGATCACATTGCTCTTACAAAGGCTACTTCAGTTATTACAAGACTACTTCTAATGATGATTATAACAATAGCATATAACATGATAATATGTAGGAAAATAATAATAATAAACTATTTCTCCTTCATCTATTTATTATTATTATAATTATTATTATTATTGTTGTTATTTCATCATCAATACAGAATTTGATCATTTGATCATTTAATTGCCTTACATTTGTTAGGTTAGGCTATATTATGCTGGTAAATTAACTTACTGAAGTAGGGACAGTATTTTACACATGTTAATGTTTTCATATGACAATATTCGCCTGTCAAAGAGAAAACCCCGGAAGTGGGCGGTTAGAGAGAGGGAGAGAACTTAGAGTGTTCCTGCTATCTGGGATCCTTGGGAAGCCCCTACCCCCCATTGAAGTTGACATTTAAAATAGTTAAGGTAAGGGCAAGGGTTAGGTAAGGCTTATGGTTAATGTTAAGGTTTACGATATGGACGTCCCAAGGATCCTTTATTGCACTGACCGATCCTAGAGTGGAGCGCAAGCGAAAGACACGAGAGAGAGAATGAAAAAAACTGCGTAGCGAACAGTTAGAAAGAGACGGGAGAGGTTCATTTTCTGGGTCGTGCGTACGTTGCGGAGCTTTCCCTTACTTTTATGCAAAAAGACAACTCAATTGATCGTCCTGTCAAGGTAGGTTTGTTAACTATGTCAGCTTCGAGAAGATTTTGGAAAAGCATATTTCGTGCAGACGGTTTCTATTGCGAAAGAATGTTCCGACAGCGCTTTGTAAACAAACTATGGTTAGAGTTGTGTGGCTCTGCCGTCTTTTAGGCTAGCCAAGCGTGGCTATAATGTCACCGACAATACCACATGTGAAGCTACAAATATATTTTTAGTGTTTACAATATTGATTGAGTGTATTGTTAATATAATATTTACTTTGTTACTGGTGTTTGTTGACCCTTTCTCCTATATATATATTGAATCAACAGGCTGAGTCCAACCCCCCCCCCCCCCCCCTGGGAGTCAAGCGAGAACTCGAATACGCTAGATCATTTATTTTCTTCAACATTGCACAACGTTTTTAACATAACATCTTAACGGCTATATTATTAACATCATTTGCATGTAGGCTATAACACATGTTATACGGATCATTGAAATAGCGTGTAGCCTAGGTCAAACGCAAATTGTAATGTGAGTTTATTATATCAAACCGTTAGCCAGCGTGAGGCGCATATCATGGTATAATGAATGTGCGTGTGGAACTCCTCTCAAGAAGTTGTGTTGTAGCCTAACAGGTGAAAGTTCAACTTGTATTGCACATCTATTTTAGTTAGGTAACTTTCGAAATTAGATAAGAACTAGATAAATAAATTATCAATGCCGATGTAAAAGAAATATGGTGTCTGCCTGCCAATGTAAAAATAAGCAGTTGTATTATTATTTATCCTAGACAAACAGTTATATTTTTATGTATATATTGCATTTAGACAAATACGCTATATATTATTGGAATGACTTTCAGTGCAACAAAGAAACTAATAATAATCCTCTCTAAAGTGTTTGTGGAGATGGCACATTATTTGGCAGAATATTTTTCTGAGATGTTTTTTATTTTGTCCAAGTTTGCTGGTGAAAATGGGCGTCTACCATTTTAAAATGAACTGAATAATTTGGCAAAATGTTAACAACCATGTAATAAGACACAACTGTGCACAATTGCTACTGTAGGCCATATTGGCTGCAGACTTTTAATGTGGTGTTGATATGCTGGTAAAGTAGTCCAATGTTTATCTTATTGCACCCGGAGAGCAAGGCAGCCTGGCTATTGGTCAGGTGATGCAGTCAAGGTGTGACATTCTCTCTGCTCCTGTTTATTTGAGTGCTTTATGACAGTTGTTCTCCAAGCCTCCTTACCACAACTGAGTAAACATGGGTGTTTGGAACACAAACAATGGATTTCATTTAAAGAGGCTTTATGTCAATGATTCCTAATTAAATCTGGAATAAAACAAGCCACTTCATATAGTTGTTCTAATAGTCTCCCAATCCCTCATTGATATATGTCAGGTAGTGTTTTACTTGTTTTATAACAAAATGGCCACACAGGATGCTGTGTAAAATGTGGTCAGTCGTCATAACAATGAAAACAAACATGAAAACAAATAACAAGCACGTGCTGTATGAGTAATCCGTTTAGTACCAAAACTGTTATTCTGTTTGCTTTCTTATTCCTCTCTTGTGAGAAATGAGCTCAACATATTTTGTACACAATGGGCTTCAACTAACCGGAGAGAGATGAATGGATTCACACTGTGTTATAAAGGGCATCACATTTGTTGCTATTGGGGTTAGAAGAAGCTCCATCACAGTATCGAGTATCGATGACGTGGACGTCATTAAATGCGGAAGGCACATTTCGGTGGAATACATTCAGTTGTGCAACTGACTAGATATCCATCCCCTTTACCTTTCCCTAATTAATGTCACAGAAGCCACAGATGTGTTTGCTGTATGGTTGTGGTTGTTGTCACTGAAGACATGGACATGTCCCGTAATCGTGCACTGTGTGACTCACATGTAAAAGGTATGTAATTGGAAACATAGTTGTTGGTGTTTAGCTGAAATGTCACCACATGCATTGATGTTATAGTGTTTTACTAGACTGTCATATGGCTTAACCTTACAAGCACAGACAGGTCTCTGTATAAAGGAAATACCCCTAAATTGTTGATGTGTTGATGACTAAAATGTCAATGTCACTGCAAGCTTGAGTGGTGATAAGATTTGTGTGTGTCCGCGTGTGTGTGCTTTACAACCACACTGAGTATGGACATTGATGTTTGTTTAAAGAAACTCAGATAAAGAAAGTCATTACTTCCTGCGATGCAGTTTGATTGCACCCCACCTTGTCCCTGTGTATCCTACCTCTTTCATGTTATAATGACATTATACACACACCAACTGACAGCAGCACAGGTCAGGATGCTTTGATGAGTGTTTTGCTAACCGGGGGTAACAGTCAGGTGCACTAGCAGACTTCATTGACCCAACCCACCACCCCTTGAAAATAAATTTATTTGGTAGATGTTTTCATTATTCTGACCTCCTGCAGTTATAGTTTTGCCTGACGACTCATTCTGAATTTAACTCTGCTGCTCTATCGATTGCTCCATACATTCATGGTGGAGAAGAAATGGTACTGGGTGTGGTGTTTGGCCGAAGGGATGTGGATGGGTAGTCAGGCTAGTTATAATTGGAAGACGAAGTGTAAACTCTAACATACCTTTCCAGCTAATAGGCTATCTCCAAACACATTTTTGCTAGTAGAAGCTGTTAAGCTGGTTAAACAAAGGTTAGCCACGTGTTGGCAAAAACTAATGTCCAAGTCAAGAAAGCTTATACCAGCAGCCTCACCTGCTTTTTTCAGTCTATATCAGATACTCCAGTGAGTGTAATTAGCTCCAATTACTGTAAGTTGCTCAATATTAGGAGTTCAGAAATCAAGTTGACATAAAAATGTGTTTATTCTGTTGTTGCCAGTGATATTCATTTTTAATATTCATTTAAAAAAGGATCCCCAGTTGAATACCCCTGATCTAGCTGAATTCTCTGACCCCATATCTCCTCCACAGCATAATGTAGCTTCCCCAGACAATTTACCACCCACAACCACTCCTTATTCCTCCTCCACAACCACTCCATATTCCTCCTCCACCACCCACAACCACTCCATATTCCCCCTCCACCACCCTCAACCACTCCATATTCCCCCTCCACCACCCTCAACCACTCCATATTCCTCCTCCACCACCCACAACCACTCCATATTCCTCCACCACCCACAACCACTCCCTATTCCTCCACCACCCACAACCACTCCATATTCCTCCACCACCCACAACCACTCCATATTCCTCCACCACCCACAACCACTCCATATTCCTCCACCACCCACAACCACTCCCTATTCCTCCTCCACCACCCTCAACCACTCCATATTCCTCCTCCACCACCCTCAACCACTCCATATTCCTCCCCCACCCTCAACCACTCCATATTCCTCCCCCACCACCCACAACCACTCCATATTCCTCCACCACCCACAACCACTCCCTATTCCTCCCACAACCACTCCATATTCCTCCACCACCCACAACCACTCCATATTCCTCCTCCACAACCACTCCATATTCCTCCTCCACAACCACTCCATATTCCTCCACCACCCACAACCACTCCTTATTCCTCCACCACCCACAACCACTCCTTATTCCTCCACCACCCACAACCACTCCTTATTCCTCCACCACCCACAACCACTCTTTATTCCTCCACCACCCTTCCACCATCCATGGCTCTCTGACTAGTTGGGTACTCAACATCAGGTCATCTTGCCTGTTTGGTTTGAGGTAGAGATTGAAAGAAGGATGCTTGCAGTATTGATGTTCCTGACCCGAGTGCTCCTGTCATACATACCATGTTCACTGCTATCTACTACTTCTCTCTGGGGCTGCATTCCCTTTAGTAGATGAGGATTTTTGAAGAAATATTGTAGACTTTGGCTCTATATATGTTTTATTACTTAGATTGGATTTTTGAAAGGTTTCTGTGCCACGCTGGTATGAATGATTCGGGAGACATGCGCAGGAATGCGTAATAGGGTTTTTATTTACGCCCAAATTACGTGCCATGTAAAGGCACGGGGACGAAGACCAAACAAACACGGAACAAAAACACAGGGTTGAAACCCAAACAAAAGAGTGAGGAGTACCTCGAATAAAGAACACACGCGCACAATGATTAACACATAGGACGAGACCCATAATCATCTGCACAATCCACAAGGGAACGAAAGCCAAAACACACAGCACAGGTACTCACACGAACCAACGGACAATGTAACAATAATCAACAGGACAATGGTAAACCAAGGACACACTTATACAATTACTAATCACTGGGAATAGGGGCCAGGTGTGCGTAATGAAAATTCCGTAGGAATCCATGGCATTCTGGCTCTGTTCCATTTGCTCTTTGGCTGCTTATAAGTTCTGCTGTATTGGGCTTTCTGTCCTGATGCCTGCAAAGAATTTGTGGTACTAGGTCCTGTAGATTTTTCATAATGGATTGTCTGCCCAGCTTCATCTGCACAATTTGGGATGTGTTTTCCATCTCTAAAATAAATAAGCACTTGGTCAGACATCAATGGAAACAGTTATGGTAAACCATCAAGGATTGTTTGCACCACTTAACCCTGACCCACTTGACATTATGTGAAGCGCTGCCTGGGGAGCCCACACGGTTAATTCAACTGGACTATGTAACTGGCCATTTCCACTGCCAAGACAAAGTTTCAGAGGTCGTGTTGGGTCTGGCTGACGCGGACAGTTGCCATGCTGGGCACACATTAGTTGGACAGCACAACCTGTCCTAGGCAGGGAGGGAGCAGAAACAGACACAGAGAGACAACCCCAGAAACAGCAGGGGAACAGGGGAAACCCTATGTTTAAGGATCCCGTCTCTCAACAGGCAGGGCAGGCCATGTGGTCACAGCATGCCCGTGTGCTTAGCCAGAGTTCCCCCACTTTATCTCCTTCCCTGCTACCAGGAAAGCCATGGCAGTGATACTGACCTGATGGGTCTTTACTGGAAGGGCTGGAGGAAGGAAGATGAGAGATTTTGGTGCATGGGTGGGTTGTTTTGGTGCATGGGTGGGTTGCTCTGATGCTGGTGAAAAGGGATGGTTAGTTGAAGTATTCCATGCATGCCTGTGATGAATTCATGGATGTAACACGTTTGAATTCTGTAGCTTCCATGGCGCTGTGAGGTCCCCTAGGCAGAGAGCTCTGTATATATTGTACATATTTTAGGGCTGACCCCAGTTAGTCGACTGGTCAATTGTTTGGTCAATAGGCTGCTGGTTGGCTGAGATTTCTTTAGTCAAGCAGTCGCAATTTATAATTTTTTTCATGGGGCACAAGACACCTGACATCTGATTCGCACCTGTCTCAGTGGACTAATCCAATGTGGAGGCCACAGGGATGGCATAGTCCATCACTCTAAGACATGTGATACTGATAGTGTATATGCTTATATTATGTAAAATTAATGGTGCAACACTAATATATCTAATATATCTAACAAATGTGCTTTGTCCCGCGTTGGGTACGTTCGCTGTCCACATTTCTGAAAGATAATCTTCAGTGTGCCTTTCCCTATGTTGCCATGTGCATAATAGCAAAGTTAACCAGCATATTAGGATTGAGAACAATGAGGCGGAGGTAGCAGAGACGAGGAAACAGCCATTGCCTTAGCCTAATTGTCCTTAGTGAGGAAATCCCAAATTCATTAGGGACTATAATCAATAGCCTAACAGTTAAATGTGCCTGGCTTTATAAAATCATTCATATACAGGGCCTTCGGAAAGTATTCAGACCCCTTGACTTTTTCCACCTTTTGTTACGTTACAGCCTTATTCTAAAATTGATTCAATATTTTTTCCCCTAAGCAATCTACACACAATATCCCATAATGACAAAGCGAAAACAGGTTTTTAGGAATTTTTGCTAATTTCTTAAAAATTCAAAACAGAAATACCTTATTTATGTAAGTATTCAGACTCTTTGCTAGGAGACTCAAAATTGAGCTCAGGTGCATCCTGTTTCCATCGATCATCCTTGAGATGTTTCTACAACTTGATTTGAGTCCACCTGTGGTAAATTCAATTGATTGGACATGATTTGGAAAGGCACACACCTGTCTATATAAGGTCCCAGAGTTGATAGTACATGTCAGAGCAAAAACCAAGCCAAGAGATCGAAGGAATTGTCCGTAGAGCTCCGAGACAGGATTGTGTCAAGGCACAGATCTGGGGAAGGGTACTAAAAAATTCTGCAGCATTGATGGTCCAAGAACACAGTGGCCTCCATCATTCTTAAATGGAAGAAGTTTGGAACCACCAAGACTTCCTAGAGCTGGCCGCCCTGCCAAACTGAGAAATCGGGAGAGAAGGGCCTTGGTTAGGGAGGTGATCAAGAACCCAATGATCACTCTGACAGAGCTCTAGAGTTCCCCTGTGGAGATGGGAGAACCTTCCAGAAGGACAACCATCTCTGCAGAACACCACCAATCAGGCCTTTATGGTAGAGTGGCCAGACGGAAGCTACTCCTCAGTAAAAGGCACATGACAGCCCGCTTTGAGTTTGCCAAAAGGCACCTAAAGGACTATCAGACCATGAGAAACAAGATTCTCTGGTCTGATGAAACCAAGATTGAACTCTTTAGCCTGAATGCCAAGCATCGCGTCTGTAGGAAACCTGGCACCATTTTTAGGGGCAGGGACTGGGAGACTAGTCAGGATTGAGGCAAATATGAAAGAAGTACAGAGACATCCTTGATGAAAACCTGCTCCAGAGCTCTCAGGATCTCAGACTGGGGCAAAGGTTCACCTTCCAACAGGACAACGACCCTAAGCACACAGCCAAGACAACGCTTGAGTGGCTTCGGGACATGTCTCTGAATATCCTTGAGTGGCCCAGCCAGAGCCCGGACTTGAACCCGATCTAAAATCTCTGGAGAGACCTGAAAATAGCTGTGCAGCAATGCTCCCCATCCAACCTGACAGATCTTGAGAGGTCGGCAGGGAAGAATGGGAAAAACTCCCCAAATACAGGGGTGCCAATACAGGGGTGCCAGTTTTCACTATGGGGTATTGTGTATAGATTTTTCAGAAAAAAATATCTATTTAATAAATTTTTGAATAAGGCTGTAACGTAACAAAATGTGAAAAAAGTCAAGGGGTTTGAATACTTTCTGAAGGTACAGTATATCTACAGAAATAAGACTGATGTAGCTTCGGTTAGCCTGTTTGGGTGTTTGTTTAATAGCCTACTAATTCCGTGAGCACCAAGCCTCATGCAACGGCAAAATGTCAGATGAAGCAATTTCACAGATTCTGCTTTTTGATCTATGCTATGCTGTAATAAAGGCTTTGCATTTTATTTTTGTTAGAACAGACTGCTATTACTTAGAATTGATTTAGTGTTGTTTACACCTCCAAACAGTGAGAAAAATAATATTGTAGTCTAACAGCACCTGTCATTTATTTGTATTTATTTTTTACCTTTATTTAACTAGGCAAGTCGGTTAAGAACAATGATGGCTTAAGGAAGCCATGCAAGCCAGGTAAAAAAAAGCCATTTTACAACCTATGTGTTGTGATAATTGCATTGTTTGTTCTATAACCTGTTAGTTAATATGCATTGCCACCGTGATATATTGGCCTAAGGTTGAGACAATAAGAAGACACAGTGGCAGAACAAATTCAACCACACCTTTGTTTCATCACAAAACCGGATAGCTACCTCTGTCCAGTGAAGTCCACAAAGCATATTGCATGTAACAAACAGCTACATGACCGATAGCATGGACCACTAAACAACTATTGATTTAGAACCATGGAGAGTTACTTCAAGTCGCAAAGAAAACAGGAGCTGCCTCCACTATTCCAGCACCATTTCAACTTCAACATTTCAACATCATCAAATCACCTCTGCTTAGTCGAATACAGACAGTGACAACTAAGATACCAAAAATAATTTAGTCCAATCAATGAAAGCTAAATATGATGTGGCTGTCCATGGTTCTGATTTCCATGTGTGTGTGTGTACGCGTGTGTGCATGCATTTGTGCGTGCAAGTAGAACAAACATGCCGACCCACCCTACTTGTAGAGAAACAACCAATGCCATCCTCCTCTCTTTCACGAATCTATCATAGGGTACACACTCTTAGTTTTTGTTGTCGTAGGCTACCTGTCTAAAATGCTTGCTTGCTAGCCTAACTTCTTTTCATGGCCAATGATGCACCAGGCCAGTTAACATTAGCATACTACATCTAGCTACATGTTGAACTTTCATCCTCTCAGTCCAGGGGCACAATGTATGGTTAGATCAGAATCACAGTTATAATCATTGTCCAGTACAGAGAATTAAGTCAAACCCCAAGTCCAAATCCCTATCGCCATCCATGGCTAATTTAGGAAAGGGCCGACTTCAGCTAGCTAGCTAGGACAATGACAACAAGATTTGTTTTACTGTAAATTACGTGTTGCTTTGGATGTGATGTGATTGGAGTGAAGCTAAATCCAAACTGGCTTCCCTTGACACTTTTTTGTTGGTGCACAGTTGAGCTCACTCAGCTTCTCTCAACGCTGATTGGCTATTCTTAATCAAGGGAAGCCATATGCTCGCTGCCTTCCCTTGCTTTCAATTCTACTGGCGGCAACAATGTCATACTCTTTTAAACCAGACAGCATCAGATAGATGACCTACACATATTGAAGGAAAATGATGAAACACAGGGAGACCGAATATGGAGGGGGGGGTCTGGCATCTCTTGGCGTCCATGAATACACGCCGCTGGAGGAGGGAGGGAAGGAGGAAGAAAAGGGAAAAGGGGAGGAGGTGTTGATAGGAGGTTGAAATTGTTCATGTTTGACCATTGAAAATCATAAAGGCTGTTATTGGGGTAGGATAATCAAATCTTAGATTAGGACTAAGAGGGGGTTCCAATTTGAGCATGAGGAAGTGTTGCCCAATCAGAGTGCGGTGTCATGTAGGCTACAAGGAAGTGGGCGCGTTCAACATTGCAGCCGACTTTAAAGGCGAGTCGAGACTGACTGATCGACAAATCACCTTGCATCTAAAAAACGACTCAATCTTATTTGTAGATCAGTCAGTCACGATTTACCCATGATACAACGCGGTATTAATGATCTCACACACAGCCAATGAGTACCTAAGTGTGTGCCATGGCCTTTTTCAGATGGCCATGGTGTTGATTGGTTTCTTTTTACATTCTCTCTCTTTTCTCTCTCTCTCTCTCTCTCTCTCTCTCTCTCTCTGCCTTCAGCTGAGTAACAGTGTGTTGTCCAGTCCAAGCAGAGATTAAACCTCACTAGGGTGAGCGTGAAACGGGTTGAACATTTTTAAGCAGAGAGTGGAGGAAGGGAGGAAGAGAGAAAGACAGTTAAAGGGAAAGAGATACTGTAGTAGGGGAGGAGTCCCGGGGTCTATGAGAAAGCATGTGGTGGTGAAAGCAAGGCTCACGCTAACCCCTACCCCCACTAACCCCGCCCCTTTCAGTTGGGCTCAAACTAATCCTATAGTCACATGACCTCCAGAGCTCTCAGCCTTGCCTAGGCAAGACTGATCCGTCTGTCAAATACATCATGTAGCATGGGTCACGGTTGACAGCTACATTACATTACTCTGAAGTTTGTATCTAGTAACACTAAATGGGCTATATTATTAACAAGAGGTTTATCATCCAACTAAAATCCTTCCTTTTTAAAATGGTTAAGATGGTCCACATAGTCATCAACACCCATAGAGTTGAATCACTCCTGCTGGTCTTGATGTGCCAGTGCAACGTAACTCTCACGCTCTCACTTTTGCTCTCTCTCTTTCACTGTATTTTTCTGATAGACTGTAAAAATATATGTATTTGAAAGATTTCTCTCTTCCTCTGTGTTGCACACCAGACACTGAGACACGTGATAAAGCCTCCGGATATTATCTTTGTGACACACAAGAAATTACCAGCGCTCTTGAAGAAGGTCACTCTCAGCCCTCGCTCTCAGCCAGCCATGGGAAGGTAGCATGCAAATTAGGGAGGGGCATGTGGCTGTGAGCATCACGTTTTTCTCAAATGTCACCTGTGGATATTTTTGTTTTTGCTGGGATTCCGAGTTTCTGACTGAGTTAAGCTGACTGGGTTAAATATGATATATATTTATTAAATGTGATGGTCTTTGGATGTACCTTACTTAATTAACTTTTATTTCTGGTTAATTCCTTCTTAAATGTCCTTTGGCATTGTTTTGTGGTTGGGGGTTGGAGGATAACTGGTGTTATCTATCCTTGTTGCAATATGCAAATTGTATGCAAATAGTTTGAAACCAGAATCTTACCCAGTTATTTTCTGTACAGTAAACACACATGAGCAAAATGCTGTTCTATGCTACAACCACTTCACCAGCGTTACATTCAATAGACTCTAAAATAGAGGTCGACCGATTATGATTTTTTCAACGCCGATACAGATACCGATTTTTGGATGCCTAAAAAAGCCGATACCGATCAATCGGACAATTATTATTATTTTTTTGTAATAATGACAATTACAACAATACTGAATTAACACTTATTTTAACTTAATATAAAACATCAATAAAATCAATTTAGCCTCAAATAAATAATGAAACATGTTCAATTTGGTTTAAATAATGAAAAAACGAAGTGTTGGAGAAGAAAGTAATATGTGCCATGTAAAATATTTGCCATGTAAAAAAGCTAACGTTTGAGTTCCTTGCTCAGAACATGAGAACATATGAAAGTTGGTGGTTCCTTTTAACATGAGACTTCAATATACCAAGGTAAGAGGTTTTAGGTTGTAGTTAATATAGTATTTATAGGAATATTTCTCTCTATACCATTTGTATTTCATATACCTTTGACTATTGGATGTTCTTATAGGCACTATAGTATTGCCAGTGTAACAGTATAGCTTCCGTCCCCCTCCTTGCCCTACCTGGGCTCGAACCAGGAACACATCGACAACAGCCACACTCGAAGCATCGTTACCCATCGCTCCACAAAAGCCGTGGCCCTTGCAGCGCAAGGGGAATAACTACTCCAAATCTAAAAGCGAGTGACGTTTGAAACAGTATTATCGCACACCCAGCTAACTAGCTAGCCATTTCACATTGGTTACACCAGCCATTAGACTGATAGGCTTGAAGTCATAAACAGCGCTGTGCTTGCGAAGAGCTGCTGGCAAAACGCACAAAAGTACTGTTTGAATGAATGATTACGGGCCTGCTGCTGCTCAGTCAGACTGCTCTATCAAATCAGACTTAATTATAACATAATAGCACACAGAAATACGAGCCTTTGGTCATTAATATGATAAAATCCGGAAACTATCATTTCGAAAACAAAACGTTTATTATTTCAGTGAAATACGGAACCGTTCTGTATTTTATCTAATGGGTGGCATCCCTAAGTCTAAATATTCTTGTTACATTGCACAACCTTCAATGTATGTCATAATTACGTAAAGTTCTGGCAAATTATTTCGCAATGAGCCAGGCAGCCCAAACTGTTGCATATACCCTGACTCTGTGTGCAATGAACGCAAGAGGAATGACACAATTTCACCTGGTTAATATTGCCTGCTAAACTGGATCAGTAGTTATAACTAGTGATTATGATTGATTGTTTTTTATAAGATAAGTTTAATGCTAGCTATCAATTTACCTTGGCTTCTACTGCACTTCTACTGCACAGGCAGGCTACTCGTGGAGTGCAATGGTTAGTGCGTTGGACTAGTTAACTGTGCGGTTGCAAGATTGAAACCCCTGAGCTGTCAAGGTGAAAATCTGTCGTTCTGCCCCTGAACAAGGCAGTTAACCCACAGTTCCTAGGCATTCATTGAAAATAAGACTTGCCTAGTTAAATAAAAGGTATACATTTTTTTAAATATATATAAATCGGCCAAAAATGCCAAAAATGCCGATTTCCGATTGTTATGAAAACTTGAAATCGGCCCTAAGTAATCGGCCATTCCGATTAATCGGTTGACCAGGAGCAGACATTTTCACATTGAAGGGCTGCTCATTTCCCAACAGGGATGCTCATTTGCGTTCTCATAGCATTTACAGTATATTCTTTCTTTATTTTTTGGGTACTTTTTACCCCTTTTTCGTGATATCCAATTGATAGTTACAGTCTTGTCCCATCGCTGCAACTCCCGTACGGACTCGGAGAGGCGAAGGTCGAGAGCCATGCGTCCTCCGGAACACGACCCTGCCTAGCAGCACTGCTCGCTTAACCCGGAAGACAGCCGCACCAATGTGTCGGAGGAAACACCGTACAGCTAGCTACAGAGGTCAGCGTGCATGAACCTGGCCCACCACAAGGAGTCACTAGAGCGCGATGAGACAAGGACAACCCGGACAATGCTGGTCCAATTGTGCGCCGCCTCACGCGTCTCCCTGTTGTGGCCGGCTGCGACACAGCCTGGGATCGAACCCGGGTCTGTAGTGACGCCTCAAGCACTGCGATGCATTGCCCTAGACTGCTGTGCCACACAGGAGGCCCTATTTACAGTATATTGTAATGGTTTAAATTATTCTGATATCATATGACTGTGATATAATTTTGTCCAGCCCAACATATTATTTTCAAAGTAATTCATTAAAATCTACCCAATCTTCGTAAGGCATGCGCACCTCATGCTGGGTTGGCACCGGGGGGTATGAAAGAAGGCGTTTGAACTGTAATGTTTGATCAACTCTACAGGAGGTCCAATTTGCTGCAGGTCACGTCATGCTGGACAGCAGAATTCCTTCATATGTTAGCAAATATCAATACCACTTACATGCCGCTCAGAGCAAGCCGTAGCTACCATGCTAACCACTTTGGCCCTGACGTTGAAATCATTTACCTGTCCATTGGAGATAGAGACCAGTACAGCCTACTAAGGGTTTATTCCCAACCGATCACTTGATTCCACATCAGTGGTTCCTAAACTTTTGTTTGCAACAAAAAAAATTGCCGCAAGCCTAAAAATCTTTCTTGACACCCACCAATACAACAAATTCTCACCTAGCCTTCAGGTGCCACAATGCCGAAGATACAGACTTTCTCACCCTCCCCTCTTTAAACTTTTGGCTACACTGTCCTGTCAAGACGGGCACAGATCATAGATTTGTAAATGAAGAGAAAGATTTAACAGAATGGACTGGATGAGTGTACAGATGTAGAATCTTAATTTGAGCCAGTTTGCTACAACACGAAAATAATCCTGTAGCAACAGGAAATGTGAATTATTATGTGGATTATAATGAATGGAGATTTTCTTCTGCATTAGGGTGATCAAATTGAAATCTTACGTCTTTAGCTAGCTATACTATCTACAGTATGTTGTATGCATCTGTGTGACCAGTGTTCCTGTTGTTCAGTGGATAAGGCAGTGATATCCCCCCAGATAACCTGGAGGAGAGACTAATCTAGTGGCTCCAGTAATGCACTAGAGGTCAGGGGTCGTCTGCCCTTATTGCCATAAATCAACCTGGCATCAGCCTTGCATTAGTTTACTGAAAGGTCAAGCCTTATAAACTCACACATGACTCGACCAATGGCTGGCTGCTACTCTGAAGATTATTATGTGCTCCAGTGGTGATGTCATCTAAACTCTTACAGTCCTCCACTGATGATTTCTGTTTCTAAACCTATTGGGTCATTTTGGTCTGGTATTTGGTTTATATTTTGCCTCGTCTTTCCTGGTTTTGGTTTTGTTGATGATTGTTTTGGCTGGTTAGGGTTTGAATTGGCTGTATTTTTCAGCAGGTGGTTTTGTTTGAACACTGGCTGGTTGTGGAGTAGAATTCTACAGTGTGTTCTGGAGAACTCAACTGTATCCTTTTGGCTTTCTGAGAAATGTATTCTTGGTTAAAGATCCTGGCAGACGGTAAAGTGGTCAAGCCCTCTGTTTCAATGGCGTTTGAGAATCTGCCTGTTAAATGTAGTGTAACTTAAAGCAGGATGAGGCCTAACCGGTAGTCGATCACCACGTCCACGTTCAAACCTACTACTGGTTACATTACATGGGGGGGGGGGGGGGGGACTGAGAAGGGAAGGAGTGAGATGGAAATAGGGAAATAAGAACATCTCATCAGATGCAACACACACACACATCATATTGCCATTATTCCCGGCCCGCTTAATCCCAGAATGTTGAAAAACAAAACAAATCTAGGTCAAGGCTGCGCTCCCTCTGGGGAATGGGCCAAATGTCTTTAGCAGATTAAGACAAGATGATAATGACGATGATTATGATCCAGAACAGACCGGGCCCTTTGTCAAAATTAATATTGCTGCTTTAGTGGTGTTGTGTTTTATAATCTGTTGTTTGACAGGATCAGGCTGCCAAGCTGATTGAGCAAGTCTAAAGCCATGTCTGTTGGTCGGTCGGTCGGGCTGTCTGTCTGTCTGTCTGGTGTCAAACATCAGGCCCTCCTGTCCCTCTCCATCTCTTTCCGTCTCAGTAGGATCTGTGGTTCTCACAGTCTTAATCACACGTATCTCTCTCTCTCTCTCTCGCTCTCTCTGTCTCTCTCTCTCTCGGTTTAAATTTAAAATAAATAAATAACCTAATGGATAAGAAAGTATTGTCTCATTTCTGGGCCCAGTCTTCTCCTCTGTCCTAGGCTCTCTGTTCTTCTTCTCATCCCTCTCCATCTATCTCTATCTAGCGCAGAGCTAGTGTAATGTGGACCGTCAGAGTGTGGACCTGTGGTTCTATTGATCCAATTACTTCGTCATTGCCCTCGGCGGCTCTTCTCCTCTCCAGCGTGGCTCGCTGCTGCTCACTCTGCACGACATCTCTCTCGCTCTCTCTCTCTCAGCTTGCGCTGGAGGATCCTCATATAACATCTCCAAATTATAGTTGAAGGAGAAAATTAAATATTGACTGTAGTCTTATTAAAATGAATAGAGTATGGTTTTACCCCACACTGGTGGCTGCCTCTGTGCACAGCCTGGAACATATCAATGATTAAACACAGAAAAGTGTCTGATAACCCAGGCCGGTGAAGACAAGAACTGTGTGTGTGTGTGTGTGTGTGTGTGTGTGTGTGTGTGTGTGTGTGTGTGTGTGTGTGTGTGTGTGTGTGTGTGTGTGTGTGCATGGGGTCAGAGTTCAACGTTTGATAAACAAACAGAACCCATGTTCATATCACACTTACTATATAAGTGCAACCTTGCACTTTTAAAACACCAGTGTTTTTTCTTCCAGGTTCCCACCTTTCTCAAAGTTACACCAGTGAAGTAAGTCTGTGGTACTGTACAGTGTAGTCCCCTTCTGTTGCACAGGGTCCCACGCTTTCTCAAAGTTACACCAGTGAAGTAAGTCTGTGGTACTGTACAGTGTAGTCCCCTTCTGTTGCACAGGGTCCCACGCTTTCTCAAAGTTACACCAGTGAAGTAAGTCTGTGGTACTGTACAGTGTAGTCTCCTTCTGTTGCACAGGGTCCCACGCTTTCTCAAAGTTACACCAGTGAAGTAAGTCTGTGGTACTGTACAGTGTAGTCTCCTTCTGTTGCACAGGGTCCCACGCTTTCTCAAAGTTACACCAGTGAAGTAAGTCTGTGGTACTGTACAGTGTAGTCCCCTTCTGTTGCACAGGGTCCCACGCTTTCTCAAAGTTACACCAGTGAAGTAAGTCTGTGGTACTGTACAGTGTAGTCTCCTTCTGTTGCACAGGGTCCCACGCTTTCTCAAAGTTACACCAGTGAAGTAAGTCTGTGGTACTGTACAGTGTAGTCTCCTTCTGTTGCACAGGGTCCCACGCTTTCTCAAAGTTACACCAGTGAAGTAAGTCTGTGGTACTGTACAGTGTAGTCTCCTTCTGTTGCACAGGGTCCCACGCTTTCTCAAAGTTACACCAGTGAAGTAAGTCTGTGGTACTGTACAGTGTAGTCCCCTTCTGTTGCACAGGGTCCCACGCTTTCTCAAAGTTACACCAGTGAAGTAAGTCTGTGGTACTGTACAGTGTAGTCCCCTTCTGTTGCACAGGGTCCCACGCTTTCTCAAAGTTACACCAGTGAAGTAAGTCTGTGGTACTGTACAGTGTAGTCTCCTTCTGTTGCACAGGGTCCCACGCTTTCTCAAAGTTACACCAGTGAAGTAAGTCTGTGGTACTGTACAGTGTAGTCTCCTTCTGTTGCACAGGGTCCCACGCTTTCTCAAAGTTACACCAGTGAAGTAAGTCTGTGGTACTGTACAGTGTAGTCCCCTTCTGTTGCACAGGGTCCCACGCTTTCTCAAAGTTACACCAGTGAAGTAAGTCTGTGGTACTGTACAGTGTAGTCTCCTTCTGTTGCACAGGGTCCCACGCTTTCTCAAAGTTACACCAGTGAAGTAAGTCTGTGGTACTGTACAGTGTAGTCCCCTTCTGTTGCACAGGGTCCCACGCTTTCTCAAAGTTACACCAGTGAAGTAAGTCTGTGGTACTGTACAGTGTAGTCCCCTTCTGTTGCACAGGGTCCCACGCTTTCTCAAAGTTACACCAGTGAAGTAAGTCTGTGGTACTGTACAGTGTAGTCCCCTTCTGTTGCACAGGGTCCCACGCTTTCTCAAAGTTACACCAGTGAAGTAAGTCTATGGTACTGTACAGTGTAGTCCCCTTCTGTTGCACAGGGTCCCACGCTTTCTCAAAGTTACACCAGTGAAGTAAGTCTGTGGTACTGTACAGTGTAGTCTCCTTCTGTTGCACAGGGTCCCACGCTTTCTCAAAGTTACACCAGTGAAGTAAGTCTATGGTACTGTACAGTGTAGTCCCCTTCTGTTGCACAGGGTCCCACGCTTTCTCAAAGTTACACCAGTGAAGTAAGTCTATGGTACTGTACAGTGTAGTCCCCTTCTGTTGCACAGGGTCCCACGCTTTCTCTGGGAAGCATTCAACCGTATGAACTGATCTCATGTGCCGTTAAATATATGCAGAAAGCGAGGGGAAGAGGGAGGGAGAGAGAGGGTTAGAGAGAGAGAGATGTGGGGGGGGGGGGATAGAGAGTGCAAGAGAGAACAGAGAGAGTAAATACTCAGTGTAACATACGGTATTACCACGATTCATGGTCCTCATGAGGTACTTTCTACAGCCTCACATTCTTCCCCAATCATCCATTGCGTCACCAGACCCCTGTGCCTCGCACAACATGGATGTGGATGTGCTCTGTACATGAATAGGATAGAAATTGGATATGTTATCCCCATCGTGGCCTTTATTGGTAGTTTGTTCCATTATTGTGGCTGTCTGCGTTGAATAATGAAACGCTGCCATTGTGTTATTGTGCAGCGCACATTATGAAAAATATGTGGACATGCAAACTAAAATGCCCATGAATGCACTCTCTCATAAACGCAAACGACGAGATAAGAGAGGTGACGTATCCACGAAGATAACGAATGAATGAATGAATGAATGAATGGATGTCAGAGAGAATAGCCTTGCATATGCATTATTGGCTAATACAGAAATTGAAAGCGTGGTTTGTTAAAGATTAGTGTACCGTATGTGTTACACTTTACCTGTGTATGCAGGATGGGTTTGATATGGTACTGGTTTGGTTCACAGTGTCCTGGCCTCAATGGAGCCTGTCTCTGAGGACTTCTCTCCTGCCTTCTCATGCCTGTTCAGTGCAGTGGCAAAGTCAATAGGAGCCTTTTATCTAGTCAATATAGACTGGTGACAGGACAGGGCTGCTGCACAAACTGCAAGAACTACTCTCTGGGTGAGTTTTACAGAGCCTAATGGGACAACGCGGTCCGGGCTGGGGAGGAGGAGGAAGAGAAGAAGGGGGAGGAGGAAGAAGAGGAGGAAGAAAGAGTAGAGGGATTTATATTCAGAACAGTTATTTCAGGATGTCATATGATGCTGTGGATTTGAAACATCACCTCCCTGTATTAGCATGGACTGTGTGGACATGGTAGACAGTACACAGGGAAACACCAACACGGTAATGGTGATCTGAGGTGTTATTTAGGAAAGCCTCTCTCCGGGGGGAGTAACTGCCATGCCCCATTGCCCTTTCAGCTTATCTAGATTATCCCAGGGAGACTGAGGGACTACCATAATCATTCCAGCATCGTAATAGGAGGAACTGGACTATGTACAGTGCCAGGAAATGTCTCAGAGAAAAATCAGGTCAAGTCCTTTGTTTTGCCTGGGAGGGCATGGAGGTGTCTGATGATCCAAAATAACCTCCACCACCACAGCTCAGCTGCAACGCCAGCACCACCCCCAGCACCTCTGCCATACCCAGCACCACCTCCAGCACCACTGCCATACCCAGCCTCAATCCAAACCCCAGCGCCTCTGCCATACCCAGCACCTGTGCAATACCCAGCCTCAATCCAAACCCCAGCGCCTCTGCCATACCCAGCACCTGTGCCATACCTAGCCTCAATCCAAACCCAGGCGCCTCTGCCATACCCAGTCTCAATCCAAACCCCAGGGCAAGCACCACTGCCATACCCAGCCTCATTCCATTACCCAGCACCAGCACCACTGGCATTCCCATTCTCAGTCCCAGCCCCTACTTCACTGCCATAACCAGCCTCAGACCCAGCACCACTGCCATACCGCACCTCAGTCCTAGCCTCAGTCCAAGCCTCAGTCCAAGCCTCAGTCCCAGCCTCAGTCCCAGCCTCAGTCCAAGCCTCAGTCCAAGCCTCAGCCTGTGCACCATTGCCAGCCCCAGCATCAGTCCCAGCACCACTGCCAGCCTCAGTCCCAGCACCACTGCCAGCCTCAGTCCCAGCACCATTGCCAGCCCCAGCATAAGTCCCAGCACCACTGCCAGCCTCAGTCCCTGCACCACTGCCAGCCTCAGTGCCAGCGCCACTGCCAGCCTCAGTCCCAGCACCACTGCCAGCCTCAGTCCCAGCACCACTGCCAGCCTCAGACCCAGCACCATTGCCAGCCCCAGCATCAGTCCCAGCACCACTGCCAGCCTCAGTCCCAGCACCACTGCCAGCCTCAGTCCCAGCACCATTGCCAGCCCCAGCATAAGTCCCAGCACCACTGCCAGCCTCAGTCCCTGCACCACTACCAGCCTCAGTCCCAGCACCACTGCCAGCCTCAGTCCTAGCACCACTGCCAGCCTCAGTCCCAGCACCACTGCCAGCCTCAGTCCCAGCACCACTGCCAGCCTCAGTCCCAGCACCACTGCCAGCCTCAGTCCCAGCACCATTGCCAGCCCCAGCATAAGTCCCAGCACCACTGCCAGCCTCAGTCCCAGCACCACTGCCAGCCTCAGTCCCAGCACCACTGCCAGCCTCAGTCCCAGCACCATTGCCAGCCCCAGCATCAGTCCCAGCACCACTGCCAGCCTCAGTCCCAGCACCACTGCCAGCCTCAGTCCCAGCACCATTGCCAGCCCCAGCCTCAGTCCCAGCACCACTGCCAGCCTCAGTCCCTGCACCACTGCCAGCCTCAGTGCCAGCACCACTGCCAGCCTCAGTCCCAGCACCACTGCCAGCCTCAGGCCCAGCACCACTGCCAGCCTCAGTCCCAGCACCACTGCCAGCCTCAGTGCCAGCCCCATCCATGATCCCACACCTTTGCTTCTCTCGTCCCACTTGGCTGTGGCTGGATGTTCACTCTGCTTTGCTCTGCTCTCCAGTGGATTGCTCCTCTGCCACAAGCCTAGCAACAGTGTGACATTTGGAGTCCCTCAGGTCACAGCTAAAAGGTTTCCCAGTGAAAGGACAATGTGTGTTGTCCATTACACTATTAGCAGGTCATATGAGGCGGAAAGCCCACAGCCTTGGGGGGAACCCCGCGCTAACTCACAGTGGCAACGTCATTCAACTGAAATGCAATCAAAGCAGGGATATCTTGTTATGAATGTCAGAGCGTCACATGCAGCCGCAGGAGGCACGTCCTTGTAGTATTTGTGGGGCTCTTATGAAATGTGTCACAACCCAGTGAGTCTGCAAGGTCAAAGCAACTTGGGAAAAAAGCTCAGAAACGCCATGGCAGCAGTGTTTTCTGTTATTTCCATTATGCTTCAATAGACATAGCTACAGTATATCTAGAATTATTTTAGCAGTAGCATAGTCTCCACTTCAAATCAGCTCATGCAAGAAGGACAGCTGGATGTTAGAGTCCCAAGCAGCAGCAAGCACCACTTGGCACGATACAGTAGCACACATCCATTCCATTGTGACTGCCCCAGCTGTGTACCACTGTGTACTACTGCAGCCTCCTGTTGTTCCATACTGTAGCTAGGTTCTGAGTCATGGTCTCCTCTACCCTAGGTGGCACAGCTCCCAGGTCCACTCTGCCCCGAGACCAGGACTGCGTCTCAAATCAAATGTTATTAGTCACATGTGCCAAGTACAACAGGTGTGAACTTTAATCTACTTCCATTTGCACCCTTTTCCCTTTGTAGTGCACTACTTTTGACCAGATTACTGCAGTAGGGTGCCATTTGGGAAGGAGGGTGTGAGTCACTGTTGTTTTTACAGTGTAATAAAACCCCAGCATAGGTTAAGGTTAAGCAGACCACTGGGATTTGAGCGGAGGGCGGGTGAGGTGGGGTAGAGGGTGACCTTTACGAAGTGCACATGAGGGAGAGAGAGAGAGAGGGGTGGGGTGCTGGAGAAGTAGTGAGAAGGGGGGGCATGGCTCTGGTGACCACATTAGACACCGTCTGTGAGAAACTGCAGCTATATGAACTCTGACACATCACAAGCTGAAAAGGTCAAAGGACAGGGTTCTCAAAAGCTGCCTGCCTTGGTGTTTACAGGGGTGTTGATGTGGTGCAAGAGAGAGAGGGGCAGAAATGTACCAAGGGAAAAGACATGAGAGTTAGAAGAGCATGGTGGAAGGTACAGTACAGCGAATGGGAGACGAGTGCAGAGGGATAGAGTGGCATTAGATGCATGTAAGAAGTGGGCTTTCAAATAGAAATCAATGAGGACAAACCTGAATTTTTCCCAGCAAAAACTGTTTTCTTTATACAGGTCTTTTTTTTTCTTAATACAAACCCTTTAGCTGGACTAAGACTAAACTTAATACAAACCCTTTAGCTGGACTAAGACTAAACTTAATACAAACCCTTTAGCTGGACTAAGACTAAACGTGTTACAAACCCTTTAGCTGGACTAAGACTAAACGTGTTACAAACCCTTTAGCTGGACTAAGACTAAACGTGTTACAAACCCTTTAGCTGGACTAAGACTAAACGTGTTACAAACCCTTTAGCTGGACTAAGACTAAACTTAATACAAACCCTTTAGCTGGACTAAGACTAAACTTAATACAAACCCTTTAGCTGGACTAAGACTAAACTTAATGCAAACCCTTTAGCTGGACTAAGACTAAACTTAATACAAACCCTTTAGCTGGACTAAGACTAAACGTGTTACAAACCCTTTAGCTGGACTAAGACTAAACGTGTTACAAACCCTTTAGCTGGACTAAGACTAAACGTGTTACAAACCCTTTAGCTGGACTAAGACTAAACTTAATGCAAACCCTTTAGCTGGACTAAGACTAAACTTAATACAAACCCTTTAGCTGGACTAAGACTAAACTTAATGCAAACCCTTTAGCTGGACTAAGACTAAACTTAATGCAAACCCTTTAGCTGGACTAAGACTAAACGTGTTACAAACCCTTTAGCTGGACTAAGACTAAACTTAATACAAACCCTTTAGCTGGACTAAGACTAAACTTAATACAAACCCTTTAGCTGGACTAAGACTAAACTTAATACAAACCCTTTAGCTGGACTAAGACTAAACTTAATGCAAACCCTTTAGCTGGACTAAGACTAAACTTAATGCAAACCCTTTAGCTGGACTAAGACTAAACTTAATGCAAACCCTTTAGCTGGACTAAGACTAAACGTGTTACAAACCCTTTAGCTGGACTAAGACTAAACGTGTTACAAACCCTTTAGCTGGACTAAGACTAAACTTAATGCAAACCCTTTAGCTGGACTAAGACTAAACTTAATGCAAACCCTTTAGCTGGACTAAGACTAAACTTAATGCAAACCCTTTAGCTGGACTAAGACTAAACTTAATGCAAACCCTTTAGCTGGACTAAGACTAAACTTAATACAAACCCTTTAGCTGGACTAAGACTAAACTTAATACAAACCCTTTAGCTGGACTAAGACTAAACTTAATGCAAACCCTTTAGCTGGACTAAGACTAAACTTAATGCAAACCCTTTAGCTGGACTAAGACTAAACTTAATGCAAACCCTTTAGCTGGACTAAGACTAAACGTGTTACAAACCCTTTAGCTGGACTAAGACTAAACGTGTTACAAACCCTTTAGCTGGACTAAGACTAAACGTGTTACAAACCCTTTAGCTGGACTAAGACTAAACTTAATGCAAACCCTTTAGCTGGACTAAGACTAAACTTAATGCAAACCCTTTAGCTGGACTAAGACTAAACTTAATGCAAACCCTTTAGCTGGACTAAGACTAAACTTAATGCAAACCCTTTAGCTGGACTAAGACTAAACTTAATGCAAACCCTTTAGCTGGACTAAGACTAAACTTAATGCAAACCATTTAGCTGGACTAAGACTAAACTTAATACAAACCCTTTAGCTGGACTAAGACTAAACTTAATACAAACCCTTTAGCTGGACTAAGACTAAATTTAATACAAACCCTATAGCTGGACTAAGACTAAACGTAATACTAACCCTTTAGCTGGACTAAGACTAAACTTAATACAAACCCTTTAGCTGGACTAAGACTAAACTTAATACAAACCCTTTAGCTGGACTAAGACTAAACCTTTATAGGAGAAGTACAAAAGAAGATTCATCCATGTAAACAACATTCAGACAGACTGGGTCACAAAACAAAACACTTAGCACCTTTTTTTTCTAAGAGTGTACTATCTAGAATCCTGGAAGGTTATTTGGCTGTCCCCATAGGAGAACCCATTTTGGTTGCAGGTAGAACCCTTTTGGTTCTAGATGGGTTCTACATGGAACCCAAAAGGGTTTTTACCTGGAACCAAAAAGGGTTCTCCTATGGGGACTGCCAAAGAACCCTTTTTTTCCAGGAGTGTACAGTAAAGCCAATAAGAGCAGTTTACTGTAGGCTACAACCATCTGTTTGTTTATTACTGTACATGCTACATTGATACTAATGCAGTCTGACCAGATTGAGTGAGTTCGAACAGTACTTTATCCCTCATTCAACCTTCGAACTCACCTTTACCTCTTGCCTGAGGTGTTAAGGCGTGTGTGTGTGTGTGTGTGTGTGTGTTTGTGTGTGTGTGTGTGTGTGTGTGTGTCAGCGTACGTGCGTAGTATGTTGAAGTAAACGTGAAGGAGAGCAGTGAGAGGATCTTGCATAGATTAAACTTTTGATATGTGTATAGTACAAATCAAAAGTTTGGACACAACTTAAAGTAATGTCTTAAAGTAATGATGGACTGTCATTTCTCTTTGCTTATTTAAGCTGTTCTTACCATTATATGGACTTGGTATTTTACCAAACAGGGCTATCTTCTGTATACCCACCCCTACCTTGTCACAACACAACTGATTGTCTCAAACGCATTAAGAAGGAAAAAAATTCCACAAATGAACTTTTAACAAGGCACACCTGTTAATTGAAATGCATTCCAGGTTACTACCTCATGAAGCTGGTTGAGAGAATGCCAGGAGTGTACAAAGCTGTCATCAAGGCAAAGGGTGGCTACTTTGAAGAATCTCAAATATAAAATATATTTTGATTTGTTTAACACTTTTTTGGTTACTACATGATTCCATGTGTTATTCCATTGTTATTTTACAATGTAGAAAATAGTCAAAAATTAAGAAACACCCTGGAATGAGTAGGTGTGTCCAAACTTTTGACTGGTGCTGTATACATCACCATCTTGTTTTTCATTCACTGTACCGTATCTTCAGAAATAGAAAAACAAACACACAACCAAAATACATTTAATGCATGTTCTTTTGGTGTTCAGTTTTTCTGTTTGCAAGGTCACTCTCCTCTTCTCTTCTATTGCCATTACCTCCTGCCCATTGGAGCATCTTGTTTTACTTTCCACTTTTGGACTATTGTGTATATGTGCACAAGTAGCTCACTTTTTAGGAGATCTGTCCGATGACAGTTAATGGGAGTGTAGATGTTACAGTAGCCTTTGCCGAGTCCCCAACAACCGGATGTTCCTGTTTTCAAGAGAAATGGAAAGAGAACCTGTGACGTGACTTCCTCTTTTGGACGTTAACAAGGAGACACTCCGTCTTAACTCCTCCTCTACATTTACTGGATTGGTTGGAGTGGAGAAGAGAACCTCCCCAGACAGATTTGTTTTCTTGTCAAGAGCAATATTTATGGGATCTAGTTTCAGGCATTTATTCTACGCCTGCTGTGATAGGTTAATGTTACAGGGAACTTGCATAAAAGCCGGCAGGTCTGATGTGATCTGATTGGCTACACTGGAGCATATCCAGGTAGTGGAGTCACAGGATCAGTAACTAGCCTTACTGCGTGTCATAATATTGCTGTAATGGAAAAAGCCTAATAGGGTCAGATGGGTTGGTCCTGAGGGGGGAAGGTTACTCGCCACTATAGCACTACAGTTAGAGTGACCACAAAACATCCCAAATGCAGGACAACAGAATGATTTTGCAGGATGACTTTGAAATGATTTTGCAGGTCAATGTAGCCTACACATTAATATTTGTTTTTGGCAGCACTCGTCCATTCTCATTGTTTTATTTAACTTAGTCCTGCATGTTGGAGCTCGTAGCCTAATCTCTGTACCCTGCAATAACACCTGCAACCTTGTATATAAACAATCTGTGTAACGGCTCTCGTTTGTAGAATGAAGATTGGACCAAGGCGCAGCGTGGAAAGTGTTCATGATTTTAATATTCAATAAACACCCAAACAAAATAACAAACATGAAAACGAAAGCGCACAGTTCTGTCAGGCACAGATACTAAACAGAAAACAAGATCCCACAAAACCCAAAATGAAAATGACAACGATAGACAGCTGCCTCTGATTGGGAACCACACTCGGCCAAAAACAAAGGAATAGAAAACAGAGACTTTCCCACCCGAGTCACACCCTGACCTAACCAAACATAGAGAATAATAAGGATCTCTAAGGTCAGGGCGTGACAATCTGAATCTTACAGTACCATTTTTTTCTGCCATATAAAACCGTAACTTTTACAGTTCAGCGTCTTGTCATTCTCCTTCAGACCAGACAGTAACACCTCAACCATCAGACAGTAGGATGGTAACACCTCTACCATCAGACTGTAGGATAGTAACACCTCTACCATTAGACGGTAGGATAGTAACACCTCTACCACCAGACAGTAGGATAGTAACACCTCTACCATCAGACAGTAGGATAATAACACCTCTACCATCAGACAGTAGGATAGTAACACCTCTACCATCAGACAGTAGGATAGTAACACCTCTACCATCAGACAGTAGGATAGTAACACCTCTACCATCAGACAGTAGGATAGTAACACCTCTACCATCAGACAGTAGGATAATACCACCTCTACCATCAGACAGTAGGATAGTAACACCTCTACCATCAGACAGTAGGATAGTAACACCTCTACCATCAGACAGTAGGATAGTAAGACCTCTACCATCAGACAGTAGGATAGTAACACCTCTACCATCAGACAGTAGGATAGTAACACCTCTACCATCAGACAGTAGGATAATAACACCTCTACCATCAGACAGTAGGATAGTAACACCTCTACCATCAGACAGTAGGATAATACCACCTCTACCATCAGACAGTAGGATAGTAACACCTCTACCATCAGACAGTAGGATAGTAACACCTCTACCATCAGACAGTAGGATAGTAAGACCTCTACCATCAGACAGTAGGATAGTAACACCTCTACCATCAGACAGTAGGATAGTAACACCTCTACCATTAGACAGTAGGATAGTAACACCTCTACCATCAGACAGTAGGATAGTAGCACCTCTACCATCAGACAGTAGGATAGTAACACCTCTACCATCAGACAGTAGGATAGTAAGACCTCTACCATCAGACAGTAGGATAGTAACACCTCTACCATCAGACAGTAGGATAATAACACCTCTACCATCAGACAGTAGGATAGTAACACCTCTACCATCAGACAGTAGGATAGTAACACCTCTACCATTAGACAGTAGGATAGTAACACCTCTACCATCAGACAGTAGGATAGTAACACCTCTACCATCAGACAGTAGGATAGTAAGACCTCTACCATCAGACAGTAGGATAGTAACACCTCTACCATCAGACAGTAGGATAGTAACACCTCTACCATCAGACAGTAGGATAGTAACACCTCTACCATTATACAGTAGGATAGTAACACCTCTACCATCAGACAGTAGGATAGTAGCACCTCTACCATCAGACAGTAGGATAGTGACACCTCTAATATCATACAGTAGGATAGTAACACCTCTACCATCAGACAGTAGGATAGTAACACCTCTACCATCAGACAGTAGGATAGTAAGACCTCTACCATCAGACAGTAGGATAGTAACACTTCTACCACCAGACAGTAGGATAATAACACCTCTACCATCAGACAGTAGGATAGTAACACCTCTACCATTAGACAGTAGGATAGTAACACCTCTACCATCAGACAGTAGGATAGTAACACCTCTACCATCAGACAGTAGGATAGTAACACCTCTACCATCAGACAGTAGGATAGTAACACCTCTACCATCAGACAGTAGGATAGTAACACCTCTAACATCAGACAGTAGGATAGTAGCACCTCTACCATCAGACAGTAGGATAGTAACACCTCTACCATCAGACAGTAGGATAGTAACACCTCTACCATCAGACAGTAGGATAGTAGCACCTTTACCATCAGACAGTAGGATAGTAACACCTCTACCATCAGACAGTAGGATAGAAACACCTCTACCATCAGACAGTAGGATAGTAACACCTCTACCATCAGACAGTAGGATAGTAACACCTCTACCATCAGACAGTAGGATAGTAATGCCTCTACCATCAGACAGTAGGATAGTAACACCTCTACCATCAGACAGTAGGATAGTAGCAGCTATAACAGCTTATTATTCTGTTAATAAATCAACAGGGCCTTTCTTCTTCTTCCTAATCAGGTTGACTTCTCACAGACAGAGGGGGCTGAGGTGTAAGTGAATTATTCAATAAACACAGCCTTGATGAAAGGGGCCTGTTAGAGAAATGAAATGCCACAGTTTGATGAGGTGCAGGCTCAGGCTGCAGGCCTCTCCCCCCTGCTTCAAGTCAGTCTGTCACACAGAGACCAGACCAGGTAGTCTCGAAAACCCAGCTACCCTTTGCCGTGGTTTTAGTGTAGATAGTTCAGCCAATTGTGAAATGCACACATTAAAAAATAACTTCTAAACTTCATCTTGCTAACTACTATTTTGCCTTTTATGCAAGCGTATAAGGTAGTGACGTATTTGCTCAATATCAAACTGAAGTTCAGTTACATACAGACGTGTTAAGCCAGAACATTTAAAAATTGTGGGAGGCAACCCGGAGAGCTAAAGAGACTACAGACAGGGAGTTAATCATCTCACTGCTGTTAATGGGTCATTGTGTAGTGAACTGGAAGTGGGTGCTGAAGTGTTGTAGTTCACACCACCTATTGACAAATCCACAAATGGCCTTTGTCAACCTCTCAAATCAATGATAACCAACTGTGGTTGTCTGTCTCCCAGTCCCAACCACACAGACACTACCAGCAAAGCAGTCATGTTATGGTTTGAGTGCATTTTTTGGTTTAAGTGATTGATGTGAATTTGTGATCATTGCGACTGGTTTAAGCCTATTAGCTAGCTAGTTTCCCTGCAGGAAATGGTTCTCTCCATTATCTCTTGACTTTTGCCCCTTTCTTTACCCCACGGCTGGTTCTCAGGCCCTTTCTCTCTTCTCTAAATTGGACTGTGATGATAACATGATTGTCCAGTGTGGGTTGGCCTGCTGGGTTGTCCTTGTCTCATCGCGCTCTAGCGGTTCCTTGTGGTGGGCCGGGTTCATGCACGCTGACCTCTGTAGCTAGCTGAACGGTGTTTCCTCCGACACATTGGTGCGACTGTCTTCCAGGTTAAGTGAGCAGTGTGACAAGAAGCAGTGCGGCATGGCGGGTCGTGTTTCGGAGGACGCACGGCTCTCGACCTTCGCCTCTCCCAAGTCTGTACGAGAGTTGCAATGATGGGACAAGACTAACTACCAATTGGATACCATGAAATTGTGGAGAAAAATGGGGTAATTAAAAATATATATAATAATAATAATAATAATAATATTTTTAAAATTAACAAAATTGCAAACAATTATTGTCAAGTGTCAGCAGATTGGTAGGCTACGCTATTAGGGCGCCTAGCGTTTAGAGCGTCTATCCGAGCCGACAAGGTGGAAAATGTGTCGATGTGCCCTTGAGCGAAGCACTTAACCCTAATTTGCTCCAGGGACACCATCCTACTATGGCTGACCCTGTGAAACACCACATTTCACTTCACTCCACCTGACAATAAATCAGTTGTATCAATGGCTAGCTGGAGCTCGGATAGACGTCATCATAGTGTAAATGCTATACAGTAGGGACCTCCACTAGTCTGGCTCGACTCTAGCAGGACTATTCTACATGAGGACATTGACTATTAGGACATGTTGCCTCTCTGAAAAGATAAAAACGCTAAGGATCTGCTGCAACTACATCTAGTGAGAGCTGGCTTCTTTTTCTTCTATTGAGTGAAAACGCTAAGGATCTGCTGCAACTACATCTGGTGAGAGCTGGCTTCTTTTTCTTCTATTGAGTGAAAACGCTAAGGATCTGATGCAACTACATCTAGTGAGAGCTGGCTTCTTTTTCTTCTATTGAGTGAAAACGCTAAGGATCTGCTGCAACTACATCTAGTGAGAGCTGGCTTCTTTTTCTTCTATTGAGTGAAAACGCTAAGGATCTGATGCAACTACATCTAGTGAGAGCTGGCTTCTTTTTCTTCTATTGAGTGAAAACGCTAAGGATCTGCTGCAACTACATCTAGTGAGAGCTGGCTTCTTTTTCTTCTATTGAGTGAAAACGCTAAGGATCTGATGCAACTACATCTAGTGAGAGCTGGCTTCTTTTTCTTCTATTGAGTGAAAACGCTAAGGATCTGCTGCAACTACATCTAGTGAGAGCTGGCTTCTTTTTCTTCTATTGAGTGAAAACGCTAAGGATCTGCTGCAACTACATCTAGTGAGAGCTGGCTTCTTTTTCTTCTATTGAGTGAAAACGCTAAGGATCTGCTGCAACTACATCTAGTGAGAGCTGGCTTCTTTTTCTTCTATTGAGTGCTGACCTTTATTTAACTTCATTTACAAGGACCCTTTTTTGTGAGGTCAACACTGCCTCCACGAATGCTACTGTTTGAATAGACAGATCCTAACCTTGTGGGCATGTCTACTGCAAGTCTCCTCCACCAAGCCTTGGGAGAGAGTGTTAATGAGATTTGAGCAGTAGCAATTTCCTCTACTTACCTCACACCCTCCTGGGGCAGGACTGGGACTGGGACAGGGGAGGGACTGTGGCAGGGCTGGGACTGGGCTTGGGCAGGACTGGGACAGGGGCAGGACTGGGACAGGAGCAGGACAGGTGCTAGGGGGGCTAGGCTGGGGCAGTGGCTGGGATGGTGGCCCCTGAAATTCCTCTCCCAGGAGGCTCGCTGAGGCCCCATCAGCAACCCTCTAAAGGATGCGTAAACATGGTCCCCCCTCACACTTGTCTTCCTAGGCCTTTTGTTGAGGGGCCTCATTACACCGTCTCCAGCTGTCAATCTCAGCCTCTTAATCTCCTCTTTCTCTCCCTTCATCCCTCCTCTAAGTCTGCTTTACCGCAGCCAGCCATCTGAGGCAGCAGCACCTCACCACACCGGGCCGCCTGGCCTGTCTGATCCACTCCACCATGACCCTACTGACAGAGATAATGGTTTGTCTGTTCGCTTGGAGAAGGTTGTTGTGTCATCAGAAAATACCTCTAATCCTGGAGGTGGCCGGTCTGCGCCGCTAAGCAAGATCTCTTGAGGTTATAAGGCTGGCTTGTGTTATGTGAGGTTGTGACTGACTGGTTACTGTGTCAGAGAGCCTGGCTAGTGGTGGTTCCTCTGGTACAGAACCAGATACCGAAGTAGCACAGGCTGTCTGTGAGGGGGGATCAGGCCTCTGGTGGACCTTGGCTCCTGGACAGATGGCAGGGATTGGCCCTGGACCAGTCTCACTGAAGGCCAATTCATGGTAACAAAGTAGCTACACAGAGCTGGGAGGGAGCCTTGGTTTTCTGTGATTGAATTGTTCACTGATGTGATTAGGATTTTATACACATACTGATCTGAACAATAAAGTAGAGCATTTGGTTGTCTCTCTCTCTGTGTTGTAACTGCTGTTACGTAACAAGCCCTGTTGGACAAGTGGAGAAGCTGCCTTCTTACACGTTCACTTACTGCAGAGAGAGAGAGCAGAACTGCTGGTTGTCAGTGGATTGCTGAAGTCTCTGATGAGGGTGTGGGCAGTGACCAGGCACTAATGTGGTCAGGTCTCCTCCATGGGGCCCGAGGTCTGGGCTCAGCTGCTGAAGGGAAGGGAATTCAATGCTATGCTATGGAGGCAGGGGCCTGAGGCTGAACAATGCAGCCATTCCATGTGGTCAGCTATGTTAGTTCTGCCCCATGAGCCCAGGCCAAGGCTTTTAGGCCAGATTAGAGCTGGATAATGAGACCCAAATATTATTGGACTAAATTGATCTGTTACACTCTCTGTTTGCTTTGTTTGTGTTGTGAGCCTGGTCTTTGCCAGTAGACCATGTACACATGCACACACACACACGTGCAAATGCCACAACAGTAGGGGCTTAACAGCCATGCCTTAGTCATAGGACCATGTCCTTAACTGACAGATTAGTGAACTGAAGTGTTTGTGACAGGCACTAGTGATGGGTCTTTCAGTGGGTCATTTCATCTGCCATCTTGTTTTGATCCATATGTAGGTTAAGCTTCTTGGTGATGGCTGATTCTTTTAGGAAATGGATTGTCCCCGCTCCCTGCCAACAAGCCCAGACCTCATAGCCCCGTGCCACATGCTGCCATCCTACAGTAGGATTTGTAGGTCAGAAGGACAGGACCATGTTTGTTGTGTTTACAGTCATTCTATGTCAGTGGGACCTGGTCTTCTACTGGTGATTGTGTTGTAAAGGATATGAACGATATGGTGCTAGGGGTGTTAACATCTGAGGAATGGTGTGGACTGCATGATATCAGTTAGTGTAAACAAGGGATTGTTGGTCCTTCTTCCCCCCTGCCTGGCTCATTCTCTCTCCCCACCCATTGTGAATGGAGGAGGCTGCAGGGAACTGGTCCAACCCAACCTGGCTGTGGCCTGGCATCTCTCCTGCCAGCTGGCAATCCTCCTGCTGACCCCAGCCTTATGTCATCCCTCCATGATTATATAATGACTTTCTGACAAACACACACACAGAGAGAGAGAGAAACATGCACACACACATACACACAGAGACAAACTTGCATGCCCGCGTGCACACACACACAAACACAGAGAGACAAACATGCACACACACACACACACACATGTGCCCAGTGAACATACAAGTAGAACCACAGCCGTAATCACCACCTTCACTTTTCATTAATATGTCTAAACTTCCTTTCGCATTTCAACTATTTATTTGCTATTTTATCCCTCTCTACTTTAATATCTGTGTTCCTCTCTTCCTTTCCCCCTGTCTGAACATTAAGAGGAAGAGGATGAGGTCTGGTACGGTAACATTTCTCAAAACGCTGCTCCTCCCCTGTCTGCTCACTTTATCAGGATCCACACACACACACACACACACACCACTCTCTCCACTTGGCACTGCGTTCCCTCTCAACCAGCAGTGCTCAACTCCAGTCCTTCAGGGTCATAGTTCTGCTGGAGTTGTTTCTTCTTCCTAACAGATCATGGATTCATCACTGTCACTGTTTTCACTCAGTGCTCAATCCTGGTTGTCCAGGTCTGAGTCCGTCACTGATTTACAAAGGCAGGAATGAAAAGCAGTCGACTTTGCGGCCCTCCAGGACTGGAGTTGTGCAGCCCTGCTCTGACTGACCCAAACCCCTCTACAGACCTGGACGTGCAGAGCAAGTTCAACTTCTTCTTATTTGATGTAATCAGAATGAACTGTTACATTTGGTATGTGAGAGAGGTGTATTACTGACTAAGTGAAGTCTCCAGGGTATACAGAGCCCAGCTGCAGTAATAACCATCCTGTCACACCTGGTACTCTACTATAAACAACAAACCAGAAACTCTCACACACACACACACCAACCCAAATGCTACATGAAGGTATGGAGTTGCGGATGCATGTATCGTAGTGCCTCTGAGCGCCTCCCTTCAATTGGAACCTATGTGACCCTAAAGTCCCTGATTTAGGATTATGTTAACATGACGTGAGAACCAGGCTCTTAGTGCCAAACGTTTCTGGAACATATCCAAATCATTCCCTAGAAGTGGACCCTGTGGACACTCAATGTGCTGCTGATACCCACAGTCAGCAAGTCAACCAGTCAGGCAGTCACTCAGGGTACCTCACCTTAAGGCCACTACACACTTCACGCAAACGCTGCGACAGAGCGTCGTTTTCTGTGTATTTCTACTTACCTTTACGTGGCTGAAATTTAGGAACGGACCACATGCGACGCTCCGGGGCTCCGTTTACGTAGGGTGCAGGCCCTTTATGTTTATGTCTCAGGACCGTACCCTGACCAGATGGTTGGAGAGAATGGGCCAACACAGAGCAGAGAGGCAGCAGGCTGCAGAGGGCTGTGGGTGGGGAGAGGAGAGAGAGATTTACAGAGCCTAGCATGCCTAGTGAGCACAATGAGGTCAGAGCAAGGCCCCACATTGTCAGAGAGAGAGAGAGAGAGAGAGAGAGAGAGAGAGAGAGAGGGGGGGGGGGGGGGGGGGGCAAGCACAGATCAGAACAGAGCGCTTGGCTCAATCAGCACCTGTCTCTCTCCCGCCCGCCTGCTCTCCCTTTCGCCCTCCCTCCCTCTGAAGCAGTGACTGACAGACATGCTTCTGACACGACAGGAAGAACAGTATCTCTGCAGTGTATATATGTGTGTGTGTGCGTCCATTCTCCTCACACACTGCTAGTGAACAGAGAAATCTAAATCTAATCTCTTTAGTGCTCCATGCTGTTTAATCTACAGTCTACTGTTGTATCATGTATTGTTATCTCACTCAACATCCCTTCAAAGCACCAAAACAAGTCTGCTAGTGGACTTAACTAGTACAATTAACTGAACATAGTTGCTCCTAGCCGGGTGCATCACACAACATACTGTATCATTGTCTGTTTTAACGTACACTACATTACCAAAAGTATGTGGACACCTGCTCGTCGAACATCTCATTTCAAAATCATGGACTTTAATATGGAGTTGGTCCCCCATTTGCTGCTATAACCGCCTCCACTCTTCTGGGAAGGCTTTCCACTAGATGTTGGAACATTGCTACGGGGACTTGCTTTCATTTCAACCACAAGAACATTAGTGAGGTCGGGCACTGATGTTGGGCGATTAGGCCTGGCTCACAGTCTGCGTACCAATTCATCCCAAAAGGTGTTTGATGGGCTCTGTGCAGTCCATTCAAGTTCTTCCACACCGATTTCAGCATCCGCCAAACCCAGATTCGTCCTTCGCACTGCCAGATGGTGAAGTGTGATTTATCACTCCAGAGAACGCATTTCCACTGCTCCAGAGTCCAATGGGGGCGAGTATTACAGCACTCCAGCCGACGCTTGGCATTGTGCATGGTAGGCTTGTGTGCGGCTGCTCGGCCATGGAAACCCATTTGAGGCTCCTGACGAACAGTTCTTGTGCTGACGTTGCTTTCAGAAGCAGTTTGGAACTCGGTGGTGAGTGTTGCAACTGAGGACAGACAATTTTCTATACTTCCGGCGCCGACAGAGATGGCCGCCTCGCTTCGCGTTCCTAGGAAACTATGCAGTTTTTTGTTTTTTTACGTGTTATTTCTTACATTAGTACCCCAGGTCATCTTAGGTTTCATTACATACAGTCGAGAAGAACTACTGAATATAAGATCAGCGTCAACTCACCATCAGTACGACCAAGAATATGTTTTTCACGACGCGGATCCTGTGTTCTGCCTTACAAACAGGACAACGGAGCGGATCCCATGCAGCGACCCAAAAAAACGACTCAGAAAAAGAGGGAAACGAGGCGGTCTTCTGGTCAGACTCCGGAGACGGGCACACCGTGCACCACTCCCTAGCATTCTTCTTGCCAATGTCCAGTCTCTTGACAACAAGGTTGATGAAATCCGAGCAAGGGTAGCATTCCAGAGGGACATCAGAGACTGTAACGTTCTTTGCTTCACGGAAACGTGGCTCACTGGAGAGACGCTATCCGAGGCGGTGCAGCCAATGGGTTTCTCCACGCATCGCGCAGACAGAAACAAACATCTTTCTGGTAAGAAGAGGGGCGGGGGCGTATGCCTTATGGCTAACGTGACATGGTGTGATGAAAGAAACATACAGGAACTCAAATCCTTCTGTTCACCTGATTTAGAATTCCTCACAATCAAATGTAGACAGCATTATCTACCAAGAGAATTCTCTTCGATTATAATCACAGCCGTATATATCCCCCCCAAGCAGACACATCGATGGCTCTGAATGAACTTTATTTGACTCTTTGCAAACTGGAAACCATTTATCCAGAGGCTGCATTCATTGTAGCTGGGGATTTTAACAAAGCTAATCTGAAAACAAGACTCCCTAAATTTTATCAGCATATCGATTGCGCAACCAGGGGTGGAAAGACCTTGGATCATTGTTACTCTAACTTCCGCGACGCATATAAGGCCCTGCCCCGCCCCCCTTTCGGAAAAGCTGACCACGACTCAATTTTGTTGATCCCTGCCTACAGACAGAAACTAAAACAAGAGGCTCCCACGCTGAGGTCTGTCCAACGCTGGTCCGACCAAGCTGACTCCACACTCCAAGACTGCTTCCATCACGTGGACTGGGACATGTTTCGTATTGCGTCAGACAACAACATTGACGAATACGCTGATTCGGTGTGCGAGTTCATTAGAACGTGCGTTGAAGATGTCGTTCCCATAGCAACGATTAAAACATTCCCTAACCAGAAACCGTGGATTGATGGCAGCATTCGCGTGAAACTGAAAGCGCGAACCACTGCTTTTAATCAGGGCAAGGTGTCTGGTAACATGACCGAATACAAACAGTGCAGCTATTCCCTCCGCAAGGCTATCAAACAAGCTAAGCGTCAGTACAGAGACAAAGTAGAATCTCAATTCAACGGCTCAGACACAAGAGGCATGTGGCAGGGTCTACAGTCAATCAGGAAGAAATCCAGCCCAGTCACGGACCAGGATGTCCTGCTCCCAGGCAGACTAAATCACTTTTTTGCCCGCTTTGAGGACAATACAGTGCCACTGACACGGCCTACAACGAAAACATGCAGTCTTTCCTTCACTGCAGCCGAGGTGAGTAAGACATTTAAACGTGTTAACCCTCGCAAGGCTGCAGGCCCAGACGGCATCCCCAGCCGCGCCCTCAGAGCATGCGCAGACATATTCAATCAATCCCTATACCAGTCTGCTGTTCCCACATGCTTCAAGAGGGCCACCATTGTTCCTGTTCCCAAGAAAGCTAAGGTAACTGAGCTAAACGACTACCGCCCCGTAGCACTCACTTCCGTCATCATGAAGTGCTTTGAGAGACTAGTCAAGGACCATATCACCTCCACCCTACCTGACACCCTAGACCCACTCCAATTTGCTTACCGCCCAAATAGGTCCACAGACGATGCAATCTCAACCACACTGCACACTGCCCTAACCCATCTGGACAAGAGGAATACCTATGTGAGAATGCTGTTCATCGACTACAGCTCGGCATTCAACACCATAGTACCCTCCAAGCTCGTCATCAAGCTCGAGACCCTGGGTCTCGACCCCGCCCTGTGCAACTGGGTACTGGACTTCCTGACAGGCCGCCCCCAGGTGGTGAGGGTAGGCAACAACATCTCCTCCCCGCTGATCCTCAACACTGGGGCCCCACAAGGGTGCGTTCTGAGCCCTCTCCTGTACTCCCTGTTCACCCACGACTGCGTGGCCACGCACGCCTCCAACTCAATCATCAAGTTTGCGGACGACACAACAGTGGTAGGCTTGATTACCAACAACGACGAGACGGCCTACAGGGAGGAGGTGAGGGCCCTCGGAGTGTGGTGTCAGGAAAATAACCTCACACTCAACGTCAACAAAACTAAGGAGATGATTGTGGACTTCAGGAAACAGCAGAGGGAACACCCCCCTATCCACATCGATGGAACAGTAGTGGAGAGGGTAGCAAGTTTTAAGTTCCTCGGCATACACATCACAGACAAACTGAATTGGTCCACTCACACAGACAGCATTGTGAAGAAGGCGCAGCAGCGCCTCTTCAACCTCAGGAGGCTGAAGAAATTTGGCTTGTCACCAAAAGCACTCTTCTACAGATGCACAATCGAGAGCATCCTGTCGGGCTGTATCACCGCCTGGTACGGCAACTGCTCCGCCCTCAACCGTAAGGCTCTCCAGAGGGTAGTGAGGTCTGCACAACGCATCACTGGGGGCAAACTACCTGCCCTCCAGGACACCTACACCACCCGATGTCACAGGAAGGCCATAAAGATCATCAAGGACATCAACCACCCGAGCCACTGCCTGTTCACCCCGCTATCATCCAGAAGGCGAGGTCAGTACAGGTGCATCAAAGCTGGGATCGAGAGACTGAAAAACAGCTTCTATCTCAAGGCCATCAGACTGTTAAACAGCCACCACTAACATTGAGTGGCTGCTGCCAACACACTGACACTGACTCAACTCCAGCCACTTTAATAATGGGAATTGATGGGAAATGATGTAAATATATCACTAGCCACTTTAAACAATGCTACCTTATATAATGTTACTTACCCTACATTATTCATCTCATATGCATACGTATATACTGTACTCTATATCATCGACTGTATTCTTATGTATTACATGTATCACTAGCCACTTTAACTATGCCACTTTGTTTACATACTCATCTCATATGTATATACTGTACTCGATACCATCTACTGTATCTTGCCTATGCTGCTCTGTACCATCACTCATTCATATATCCTTATGTACATATTCTTTATCCCCTTACACTGTGTACAAGACAGTAGTTTTGGAATTGTTAGTTAGATTACTTGTTATTACTGCATTGTCGGAACTAGAAGCACAAGCATTTCGCTACACTCGCATTAACATCTGCTAACCATGTGTATGTGACAAATGAAATTTGATTTGATTTTTTACCTGCTATGCGCTTCAGGACTCGGCCGTCCCATTCTGTGAGCTTGTGTGGCCTATCACTTCGTGGCTGAGCCATTGTTTCTCCTAGACGTTTCCACTTCATAATAACAGCACTTACAGTTGACCGGGGCAGCTCTAGAAGGGCAGAAATTTGACAAACTGACTTGTTGGAAAAGTGGCATCCTATGACGGTGCCACGTTGAAAGTCACTGAGCTCTTCAGTAAGGCCATTCTGCTGACAATGTTTGTCTATGGAGATTTCATGGATGTGTACACAATTTTATACACGTCAGCAATGGGTGTGGCTGAAATAGCCAAATCCATTAATTTGAAGGAAATTTGTCCACATACTTTTGTATATGTAGTGTAAAAGTTGTGCTTTCATTTAAATCAAATCCCTTCAAGATCATTCAAAACCACTCAAATAGTGTGACCCATGCCTTCTGAGAGTTCCAGTGTGTCTGACAGAGCACAATTGTTCCACTGTTTCAAGGCAGGTTAGCGTTTTTCGTCATGAATGTTGTTCTGTAGGCAGCTGTGCAGAGTGGCGAAGCCACAGCGTCATAAAATCGGATTTTAAACCTAACCTTAACACTAACCTTAACCGCACCGCTAACCCTAATGCCTAACCCTTTACACTCGTGGGAATTGGCCTACACGGATTAGGGCTACATTTAACTGAAATTAATAAGCATGGTAGCACTTGAAAGGGAACAGTTTATGGGGAAATTATTTGACCAAAGAAGACAACAGTTCACCTGACAAGACTGATTCCAAACATTACTGTTAATTTATTTTGCATATTACATTTACTGTACTTTTCTCCCTGCATTTGTTGATAACGAAATCTGAAAATACTCTGGACACATTCAGGAACAGGATAAGAACATCTCTCTAAAGTGTACACAGTTCCTAAGTCATTTCAATGCACTTTATGACTCAAAGAAGAGTCTTCAACTATAAGGTGCTTTTTCGAGCTCTCCTAGCTGTGCCGTTGAGGAACTAGAGCACACTTGTAGTCGTTTTGGTTGGAACACAACCCTGCTTCTTCGCCATCACACAATTACTGTTGTTGTTTACGCAATCCAAAAACGAGTCAGGTGGGCTTGATTTGAACGCTTGTTCTATTTCCAACATGGTAAGTTCTAAAATATGATGTGAATATGATGTGACAGTGCTAGGCTTTCACAATGCAATACAGGGAAACGGATTGTAATTTTGTGTGTATAGAAAGGAGTCATGAGTGCATTCAGCTGTGTGTTCCGTGGCAAATTCTCTTCACAATGGACAAACATAGGCTCATTCTGTTCAGAACAGCCAAGGGTATGACGCCATGTCATCCTGTAACTGTACATCAAACATAGTGATCATAAACGTCGACACTGTATATGACATGAGTTTTATGATTATGGAAATGTGAAGTCGCACATTTGGACTCATGGGTGTTTGGCCTACTTGTATGACATCAAATCGGTGTTTATTATAATCCTCAACGTCTCATCTTTCAAAATACATAGAGTTCTCTTAATTTACAACACTTCCCTCACTCAGAAAACCAAAACAGTTGCAAAAGTTGTCCAATTAGCAGGAGGGATTGGGGCGACTTCTTGTCACGCGCGGTGTTCAAGTTCAGCACGGCTGTCAGTCAAAACCTTCACAGCACTGTGAAGCTTAGAGCCTGAGCTCTGATGTCATTTATAGCAGGTTAATGTACAGCTACTGTGTTCCAATTTAGGTGCTTATCGGTGCCCAAATCTATTTTCAACGCGTATACATACGAGTGTAAAGGGCTACGACCAAAAAGCAAATGTTTGTTTTCATGGTTTTTACAATATAGCCTATTTTGACTTTGCGGCTGGCCCATCTAGTGGAAATCACTCAGTTCTGCTTCCAGAACAAGACGTACCCCAGTAAACATCAGCCTGCCTGATCCAAAGTCCTTCCCCACAAAATGGTGAGAATAACAAGAATTTGGCCTGGCCTATTTCAGAGAAAGAGGAAGCCACTATGACTCACCTGAAGTGTCTAGTGTCTACTTGGACACTTCCTTTAAAGGGTTCCAAAGAGGGACAAATGAACAGACATAACCAACGGTGGTGTAAGATGTAATGCGGTTACATTGCAAACACTCGCTATTCCAGTAAGTCTGCTGTATTCGCTAAGGTCAGGTGTCTTTCCTGACTATGTGACCTGAACTAACTGTTGATAAATACTCTTGAAAAACTCCTGTTCTCCATTAATGAGACTGGGAGTGTACTCCATTAAATGATTGTTATAAAACTACACTTCACTCTGCAGACAGACATTTAGTCTTTGCCCGGCCTGGTTCTTTTTGACCTAGCTACACTACCTTGGCTCTCATTGGCGGATCCTCGATGTCACATGCTTCTCCAGCGTGCTTTTCAAGCTAACCCCCTCCATCCATCCCTTCCTCCCTCTACTTTTCCACTCTTCCATTCCCTTTAAATGCTTGACCTACTCCTCCACAGCATTGTAAAAGGCCAGCCACGTTCTCTCTGTGTCATCACCAGTGAACTATGGCTCCTGTGCTGCAGACTCAGCAGAAATATCTGGTCCGCTCACTGTGAACTAAAGCATCATTCATCAGACATAGCCGCAGAGCTACGGTAATGACATGTTTATGGTGCAATATTCCTCTAGAACAGTGGTTTCCAAACTTTTTATAGTCCCGTACCCCTTCAAACATTCAACCTCCAGCACACACACACAATACGATACATTTATTAAACATAAGAATGAGTGTGAGTTTGTGTCACAACCCGGCTCGTGGGAAGTGACAAAGAGCTCTTATAGGACCAGGGCACAAATAATAATATAATAATAATAATCAATCATTTTGATCTTTATTTAGCCATCTTACATATAAAACTTAATTTGTTCATAAAAAATGTAATAACTCACCATAGGTTAATGAGAAGGGTGTGCTTGAAAGGATGCACATAACTCTGCAATGTTGGGTTGTATCAGAGAGAGTCTCAGTCTTAAATCTTTTTCCGTACACAGTCTATGCCTGTATTTCGTTTTCATGCTAGTGAGGGCCGAGAATCCACTCTCACATAGGTACGTGGTTGCAAAGGACATCAGTGTCTTAACAACGCGATATGCCAAGGCAGGATACTCGGAGTGCAGCTCAATACAGAAATCTGGCAGTGGCTTCTGATTAAATTACATTTTCACAGCACTGAGTTGCAATTTCGATGAGGTTCTCTTGTTCAGATATCGGTAAGTGGACTGGAGGCAGGGCATGAAAGGGATAACGAATCCAGTTGTTTGTGTCATCCGTTTCGGGGAAAGTACCTGCCTAATTGCCCACCCAACTCATTCAGGTGCTTCCATATATCACATTTGACATTGTCCATAAGCTTGAGTTCATTTGCACGCAGAAAATCATACAATGATGGAAATACCTGTGTGTTGTCCTTGTTAATGCAGACAGAGAAGAGCGGCAACTTCTTAATAATTTTGTCCCGCACATTGAATATAGTTGCGGAGAGTCCCTGTAATCCTGGATTCAGATCATTCAGGTGAGAAAAAACATCACCCAGATAGGCCAGTGGTGTGAGAAACTCGTCATCATGCAAGAGGTCAGACAAGTGAAAATTATGGTCAGTAAAGAAAACTTTAAGCTCGTTACTCAATTCAAAAAAACGTGTCAGTACTTTGCCCCTTGATAACCAGCGCACTTCTGTATGTTGTAAAAGTGTTACATGGTCGCTGCCCGTATCATTGCATAGTGCAGAAAATACACAAGAGTTCAGGGTTCTTGCTTTAACTTTAACGTTAACCATTTTCACTGCAGTGTCCAAAACATCTTTCAAGCTGTCAGGCATTCATTCCCTTGGCAGCAAGAGCCTCTCGGTGGATGCTGCAGTGTACCCAAGTGGCGTCGGGAGCAACTGCTTGCACGCGCGTTACCACTCCACTATGTCTCCCTGTCATGGCTTTTGCACCATCAGTACAGATACCAACACATCTTGAAAACCAAAGTCCATTTGTCACCACAAAGCTGTCCAGTACTTTAAAAATATCCTCTCCTGTTGTCCTGGTTTCCAGTGGTTTGCAGAAGAGGATGTCTTCCTTAATTGACCCCCCGTAAACGTAAAGGACATATACCAGCTCACTGTCAGTGTCCATGCTAGCTGAGCTAACAACACATGTAGAATTACTGATGCTAGCATTGAATGTGCTCGTGGAAGCAGAACAACGTCTGTCGTCGACAGGTGCAGGTGTAGTACTGCTGGTAGTAGCAGTACTGCCAATAGAGCTGGTATGTGTTCCTATGGTATGTGTTTCTACTTTTTTTTAACCATTTATCAATTTTCGAGCAAACTGAATGAGCAGCAGCTACGTTTGGCTACAAACGGACCGTTAGTGGAATTCCCGCAAGAGAGTAACAGTTCATGTGATTAGATGTTCATTATTTGTCTAGGATACCTGTATTTGACATGGTGTTGTTTTTTCCGCTGAACACTAGAGGGTTTGATTTTATTTTTGCCAGTGAAACGAGGATACTCAGGCATGGAAAATAAACCTCACACAAATGTATAGCCCCGTTGGAAAATATAAATGGACTGTTTGAAAATGTGAAAAAAATTAAATATATAGATTTATATATTTAATTTTTTTAAATGTTAATCACAGTTTTATTTGCCGTACCCCAGACGACATTGCGCGTACATGTATACCTGTTCTAGAACATAGTCTTGCAGAAGCAACAGCAGCCCAATTCTGATATTTTCCCACGAATTGGTATTTTAATCAATCAGATCAGCTCTTTTGCTAATAATTGGGCAACATATCTAAATTGGGTTGCCTGTGTAAATGAAGCCTAAGTAGGTAACCACATCAGCATGACTGCATTGAGCAGTTGTCAATGGCAGACTGTGTTTGATCACCCATATATGTGGCCACAGGTCTTTTCCCATGCAGGCTGAGAGCTGGGAGCTGTGTGCTTTGATTGATTCGGCTTTCTACTTGTTGCCCTGCCCTCTCCTTCCATCACTCTGCAGTCTCCCATGTCAGTGGCTGGAACATTAGAAGTTACAGCTTTCCAGCCTCTGGTGCTCTATAAGAGCTGGAGAAGTACACAAACACACACACTTATATTCCTTTAGAGAGCTGAGGCCTCTGTGTTGCGCATAGTTTGAGGCTGTCCATGGATCTGTGTAGTCAGAGAATGCCTTTCAATTGCCATGTATGAGTGCTGCTCCTGTCACGCCCCCTACAGAATTACAGTATAGAAATAGGTCCTTTGGTTTTTAAATAGAAGGGCTGCCAATGAGCTGCACTTCAGACGGATCGAGATAGACTGACTGTTCTTGCTTCACTTCTGGTTGGGATGGTAGCCCAGGTTTAGCTGTTTATTTCTATTTCTAGGACGGTAACGAATGTAGACACAGAAACAAACAGTTGGTTTGTCAAGAATGTGTGCTGAGGTTGAGATGCTTTTTGTTTACTAATCAAACTAAAACCCTAGCAACCTCTCTCTCTCTCTTCTATGCCACGCTGTGTGGGTTGGTCTTTGGGTTTAGCCACAATTCCCAACTTGTGAAGGAGCTCAATTTCCAAGATAGAGCAAAGCTCAGGCATTTCCCACCACTCAGTATTCCCAGGTTGGGTTAAATGTGGAAGACACATTTCAGTTGAATGCGTTCAGTTGTACAACTGACTAGGTATCCCCCCTTTCCCTATAGAACCAGTCAGGAGGACATTATTACTGCTAGACTCTCAGACGGAGCGAGGTAGACCGACAGTCCTGTAGCCTACAATAGATAGCAGTCATTTTGACATGCACAAGTAACACCCATGAGCATTTCACAGTGTCTCATTTTGACTGTCATCAATATTGACATACAGCATGTTAGGAATTTAGGGCGTGTGTTTCTTTTGTATGTGCGCTCTTCCTTTTGTTCCAACATCCAAGACACCCTCTTCTCTCTGTATCCCACTGAGGGGATGTAAAAGGGGGTGTTGGTGAAGAAAGAGGCGGAGTGCTCTCTGGCCTACCTGGTTCTCAGGATCCAAATAATACCACACATTTTGAGTCTCTGGCTGCTGTGTGAAAATGTGTGTGTTGTTGTGTGTGAGTGTGCGTAATGTCTGTGTGTCTTTCCTCCTTTCTCTGCACCCTATAATCACAGCTAGCAGGTCATTATGTTCTCAACTCCAAGCCTGTACTGACTAGCACCGTGGGGTGGGGTACAACAATACAATGGGATCTGTCCATGGGTCAAGACTGTGTGTGTGTGTGTGTGTGTGTGTGTGTGTGTGTGTGTGTGTGTGTGTGTGTGTGTGTGTGTGTGTGTGTGTGTGTGTGTGTGTGTGTGTGCTTGTGTACTGCTGCTGCCATTGACACTGATAGTGCCTAACAGAGGGTAGATGTTCTGCTATTAACTGCAGGCGTATTAGAATTCTACAGCTGGATAGATAGTAATGACATCACTCATGTCTTTTCTCTTGTCTCCTCTCAGTAAGTAGTATTGGGCCTTTCAATCTGGCAGCGTGTGTTCTCCAGCGGAGTGCAACAGGTTCGCTTGGTCGACTTCTCCTTAGCAACGTGTGTGTGTGACGCACCTGATCGATGGGGCTAAGTGGTAGTGGGAGTCAGTCGACCCCTGTGCAGAGCACTCACCTGAGTTAGTTACCACAGTTACACTGCCTTTTATAACAGGTTTTCTTCCTTAGTTCCCCTTTCCATCTCAGAATGTTATAAAGTTTGGAGAAGTGGGGATGCATAAACCAGTCGTCTTGCAATCCGTTATCCTTCATCCTCTCTACACTTGTCCCTCCCCAGGGCGGTTCACGAGGGGTCCTCTGAGCCACACTCCCCATCCATCTCTTTTGGGTCGGTCCCATGATCAAAGCCCTCTGTGGCCCTCCATTGTTCCTGCTTCGAACAGCGTAATAATTTTATCAGGCCCCGGCCGTAAAGGGCCCAGAGACAGGCCTTGGAACCTCCCCTGTTGAATACGCTTCGTTATGCGATTCATTAGCGTGTCAACATGTGGCTGTCCCTCTTTACAGATCACTGCCCTCTCTCCTGCTTCACTCAGTACCCCTGCTCCCATCAGACGGTGACAAATGCTTTCTTTGATGGTTACATCGACCTCTCTATGAAGAGCTGTTATGTTCAGTATGAATAAAGCTTTGTGTGTGTATATGTTTGTGTGTCTCGTAACCACCCTACCACTCTGTTCTTCAAGAGGAGCCCAGCCCAGCCCTGGGCCTGCATGGAGGTCACAAGTTTGTCATTAATTTAATGACAAACATGTGACCACGATGACCCTTTTAGCCATGCTCATTTAGACCAATGTCCTCTGTAGACAGACAGACAGACTGTGCCAACATAGCCTTAGTTCCATTATCATAGCCTTAGTTCCACTATCTGTAGACATAGACATCACCACACACGCAGACCTGCACACACACACACAAACAAACCCAAATACATTTTTTAAATGTTAACATTATACAGTAGCCGCGCTCCACTCAACTGTTTTGTTTTTTAATTGAACCTGTATTTAATTAGGCAAGTCAGTTAAGAACAAATTCTTATTTACAATGATGACCTACCAAAAGGCAAAAGGCCTCCTAGGGGGACTGGGGCTGGGATTAAAAATACTAAATCAAATAAATATATAGGACAAAAACATACATCACGACAAGAGAGACACCACAATACTACATACAGAGAGACCTAAGACAACAACATAGCACGGCAGCAACAGTAATGTTGCTACCCTTAGGATGTGTTATGTGGATGTGCTAGTAGAGGGTCCTGCTGTGCAGCGTGGCTGTGAAAAACAGACAGAAACTGGCAGACAGGCAGACAGTGGTGCTGCTGGGAGAGGAGGGATAAACCACAGGGCAGAGAGACTAGACCATGATGTGATGTCCTGCTACATGTTGGACTCCCAGGGGGGATTTTTCTGCCCTTATTATTAATTAAACATGATCAGTAAATAGTTCTAAATCTACCCAACCCACAGCTGGAAGCAAATGTTCACATGCAGGGTTGAGCATGTGTGAACACACACGCAAGCAGACACACATACACATTATGCCCACAAACACCCAGCACCACAGCCCACCTAATGTACAGTTGAAGTTGAAAGTTTACATACACCTTAGCCAAATACATTTAAACTCAGTTTTTCACAATTCCTGACATTTAATCCTAGTAAAAATATCCTGTTCAAGGTCTGTTAGATTTATTTCAGCTTTTATTTATTTCGTCACATTCCCAGTGGGTCAGAAGTTTACATACACTCAATTAGTGCTTGCACATACTTTTTCAGTTCTGCCCACAAATTTTCTATAGGATTGAGGTCAGGGTTTTGTGATGGCCACTCTAATACCTTGAATTTGTTGTCCTTAAGCCATTCAGCCACAACTTTGGAAGTATGCTTGGGGTCATTATCCATTTGGAAGACCCATTTGTGACCAAGCTTTAACTTCCTGACTGATGTATTGAGATGTTGCTTCAATATATCCACATAATTGTCCTCCTCATGATGCCATTTATTTTGTGAAGTGCACCAGTCCCTCCTGCAGTAAGGTCAACCCCACAACATGATAGCGTTTGGAAATTGTTCCCAAGGATGAACCAAACTTGTGGAGGTCTACAATTTTTTTTATGAGGTCTTGACTGGATTTCTTTTGATTTTCCCATGATGTCAAGCAAAGAGGCACTGAGTGTGAAGGTAGGCCTCGAAATTCATCCACAGGTACACCTCCAATTGACTCAAATGATGTCAATTAGAGGTCGACCGATTTGATCGGAATGGCCGATTTCAAAACAATCGGTAAATGGTATTTTTGGACACCAATTTGCCGATAAAAAAACTTTATTTAACTAGGCAAGTCAGTTTTAAGAACACAACCTTATTTTCAATGATGGCCTAGTGGGTGGGTTAACTGCCTTGTTCAGGGGCAGAACGACAGATTTGTACCTTGTCAGCTTGGGGATTCGTTTTTGTTCTCATGTTCTGAGCAAGGAACTTACACGTTAGCTTTTTTACATGGCACATTACATGACACTTTGTTTTTGCATTATTTAAACCAAATTGGACATGTTTATTATTTATTTGAGACTAAATTGATTTTATTGATGTATTATATTAAGATAAAATAAGTGTTCATACAGTATTGTTGTAATTGTCATTATTACGAATAAAAAATATGAAAAAATAAAAATGTAAATTAAATAAAAATCGGGCAATTAATCGGTATCAGATTTTTTTTATCCTCCATTAATCAGTATCGGTATCGGCGTTGAAAAATCATAATCGGTCGACCTCTAATGTCAATTAGTCTATCAGAAGCTTCTAAAGCCATGACATCAATTTCTGGAATTTTCCAAGCTGTTTAAAGGCACAGTCAACTTAGTGTATGTAAACTTCTGACCTACTGGAATTGTGATACAGTGAATTATAAGTGAAATAATCTGTCTGTAAACAATTACTTGTGTCGTGCACAAAGTAGATGTCCTAACCGACTTGCCAAAACTATAGTTTGTTAACAAGAAATTTGTGGAGTGGTTGAAAAATGAGTTTTAATGACTCTAAACTAAGTGTATGTAAACTTCCGACTTCAACTGTATTGCCTACATGACCTTGGTAGTGAACTGATGAGTCATGTCATGTCTACTGTATACAGTAAATATGGTGGTGGGCGGTAGGGTTGGGTTGATGGAAGGATACTATTCTTGTCATTACTGTAGTATCATCCCCTCTGGGCTGGAACTGGGAGACACAAAGGGCTTCTTTTGTCCCTGTCTCCTGTCGCCTCCCCCCTCTTTCCCTCTCGACACCTCACAGACCCAGTCATGTGTTGTCCTCTGGGGTACAGCAGAGATGATCATCAGAACTTCTACTGTAGCTAGCACAATACAACCCGTAAAGTCCAATGCAGTGTCCCTGACATGAGCCTGTTCACAGTCTCTATGGAGGCTAGTCTCTCTGTCCACTCCGCTGGATGGCCTTGGCTGCAATCTATCCTCGCTGTTCTGGTCTTTACTGGGAGTTTCATGTTCTGTCTTTTGCTTCCTATCGACTGGCAAGTTGATTTGTTAACAAGCAAGCTGCACTTTGTCCATGCCTAATGTTTGCAGCCAGCCAGGCAGGACTCTACTAGACCGAGTGGTGTGCTGTGATGTCATGATGTGAGGGGTTACAGTGGAGGTCAACACAACATTTCTACGGCGTTATATCCTAACTATTGCACTCTTGGCGGTCCAAGGTTTCCCAGTTTCCTAAATCTGTTTGGGACCTTCCCTTAACACCCCCCCCCCCATTCCTCTGGGTCCTGGCTATAACAGACTCGCCTCAAACTGCTGCGTCTGTTTGAAAATGTGCCTTTGGACTGCAGGGCTCCCCCCTCTTAGTCTGGATCCGTCTGGGGGTTGGGTTGGGTAGGGGGAGAGAGACAGATGCCACTATGTGGGCTGGACACGCTGGATGTGGGTTAAGTGCTTAATTTTACACTCAGCTGTTACTTCAGAGGTTATTTATAAACCTTGGCAGGGGGACAGTGTGATTATGCACAGAGCATGGTGCCGTGAAAGTTGCAGAGAGAGAGAGTGGAGGGGGGAGAGAGAGAGATTACACAGACCCACAAAGAATTTGAAAACAAATCCAATTTTGCTAAACTCATATCTATTAGGTGAAATATTAAAGTGTGACATCACAGCAGCAAGATTTGTGACCTGTTGCCACAAGAAAAGGGCAAGCAGTGAAGAACAAGCACCATTGTAAATACAATACCATATTTATATTTATTTATTTTCCCTTTTGTACTTTTACCATTTTCACATTGTTTACAACATCGTACATAGCCATAATTTGGGGCGGCAGAGTAGCCTAGTGGTTAGAGCGTTGGACTAGTAACCAGAAGGTTTCAAGTTTGAATCCCCGAGCTGACAAGGTACAAATCTGTTGTTCTGCCCCTGAACAAGGCAGTTAACCCACTGTTCCTAGGCCGTCATTGAAAATAAGAATTTGGTCTTAACTGACCTGCCTACTTAATTAAAATATGACATTTGAAATGTCTCTATTCCTTTGGAGTTTACTGTTAATTTTCTATTGTTAATTTAACTTTTGTTTACTATCTATTTTACTTGCTTTGGCAATGTAAACATATGTTTCTCATGCCAATAAAGCCCTTTGAATTGAATTGAGAGGGGGAGGAGAAAGAGTGGGGGGGAGTGGACAAAGTGAGAAAGACAGAGGGAGAAGAGAGATAATTGAATGGAGAGAGAGAGAGAGAGAGAGAGAGAGAGAGAGAGAGAGAGAGAGAGAGAGAGAGAGGTGAGGGGTTGACACAGCCAGCCACAGTGCAGAGGCTACTGTCAGAGGCAGGCAGGGCGGGCAGTGTTGTCACAGTCCTACAGCTTGTTTGATGTTCATGAAGATTTGCCTAACAGCCATCCAGGCTGTGTAGTGTGTGCAGTCAGTCCAGACAGTCAATCAACAAGAACAGCAAGTCCCTACAGATGTAGGATGTTAATTTGATATCCCTGTTGTTATAGGATATTTTAATGCAAACTTGTAGTGTATTCAAGGGTTAAAAAGGCGTCTAAAGTTTGTCATTTCCATTTTTTTTTTGTCCTAACTGAAATGTATCAGCCCCTACAAAATGTCCATTATTTATAATCCACACAATAGTTTACATTTCCTGTTGCTGCAGGATTATTTTCCTGCAGTGAGACACCGATCAAATTAAGATCCTATATCTGTATACCATTTATCAGTACGAGTTCCCCCTATTACCTCTCTATACCTGGCCTTTGTACAGTGCTGAGTTGTCACAGGCATTTCCCCAGTCATACTTCTGACTTAAAGGTAATGCTGAAATCAGTTAGCATTTAAATATGCTAATGAAGAAGTTGTCGTTTGGATTTTTGTTGTAGGGTTGATTTAGGTTGGAGAACCTGGATATTTGAGGTAAATCATTTATGTGTCTTCTGCTTTCTGTAGAAAAGTAGATGTGCTTCTATTTGCAGTCACATGAGTCACTTGGTTGATTTGTGTGTTGTTTAGTTGGGTAGTTGGTGTCATCACGAACTAACAAGCTGTGAGTTTCACATGGGTGGTGGTGGTGGGTGGTGTGGCAGTTTGCCATTTAAGTTCCTAACAGGAAGTACTTGTGTAAATGAATTTCTCCTAAGAGGAAAGAGTGGGTGACATAGACTTCTTGCAAAAAGAGCCCCAACACTTGCTTTCATTTTCATTCTGTACAATGTGTAACACAATTTGAGATATTTATAGATTTACTGGAGATCTTGCTAGACATCCTGGAGTTACAATTTGGAGATGCACAAAAGCACACACGCACACAAACTAACCTTGTGGGGACACACAATTCACTCCCATTCAAAATCCTATTTTCCCTAAAACTAACCGTACCCTAACCCTAACCCCAAAACCTAACCTTAACCTTAACCCTAGCGCCTAACTCTAAAACTAACCCTAAACCTAACCTTAGCTCCTAACCCTAAAACTAACCTTAACCCTAGCTCCTAACCCTAAAACTAACCCTAACACTAATTCTAACCTTAACCCTAACCCCATAGAAATAGCGTTTAACCTTGTGAGGACTAATTTTTTGTTAATTTACTATTCTTTATTCTTGTGGGGACTTCTGGTCCCCCGCAAGTATTGTTAAACACATCCACACACACACACACACACACACACACACACACACACACACACACACAGTGGAGAGAGTGGAGTAGAGCGACTCCTCAGGGTTAAGGACTGACTCTTAACTGTAGCCTATACTTACACTCTCTCCTGTCACTACAGGGTTGTAGACGGACACAGTAACACACTGCTGTAGACTGTAGAGGATGATAGGCCACTGTGGTTCTATCACCTGTGGTGGTGGTGGTGGTGGGCCATACACAACGAACCAGAGGGACATAGTGGTTCCAGTGGAGTCGCTGAGACTTAGCTCGGGAGAGTGATGGTTGATACTTCACACTGTGTTTTCCTCTCCTTTTCTTACTGACAGGATTACTGACACACAGTGTCTGCCATCAAAGAAAAGGAAAAATGTGTAATCCCGTTGTCTGTCAAGTACAGATGATGTTGTCTGCCCTTTGTTGACTCCCTGATGGTCACTTGTACTCAGTGAGACTTTTTCCCCCTCTCTTCTCCCCGGGGGCGCTTTGACCCATCTCTCTCTTTCTCTCAATACCCTCTCTCTCTCTCTACCCTCTCTCTCTCTCTCTCTACCCTCTCTCTTTCTCTCTTTCTCTCTCTACCCTCTCTACCCTCCCTCTCTCTCTCTCTCTCTCTCTCTCTCTCTCTCTCTCTCTACCCTCTCTCTCTCTCTCGCTCTCTCTCTCTACCCTCTCTCTATCTCTACCCTCTCTCTCTCTCTACCCTCTCTCTCTCTCTACCCTCTCTCTTTCTCTCTTTCTCTCTCTACCCTCTCTACCCTCCCTCTCTCTCTCTCTCTCTCTCTCTACCCTATCTCTCTCTCTCTCTCTCTCTCTCTCTCTCTCTACCCTCTCTCTCTCTCTCTCGCTCTCTCTCTCTACCCTCTCGCTCTCTCTACCCTCTCTCTCTCTCTCTCGCTCTCTCTCTCTACCCTCTCTCTATCTCTACCCTCTCTCTCTCTCTACCCTCTCTCTCTGAGAAGCCTGGCTGCCTTTTTTCTGTATTCAATTTTTTTTTTAAAGCCTAGTCTTGCTGGCTGTGAGCATTTAAAAATAGCAGCAGGAATTACCAGGTGCTGGTTTATCAGTGAAATGAAATGCTGTAGATTTAGAGTCAAAACAAGAGAGAGAGGATATGCCTTGTTGAGCAGTAACTGGACCATCAGCCACTCTGTCTTTTAGTTTACTATCTCAGAGTTCTATTTATTTCTGAATGAAGACAATCCTCTGTATGAATGGGGGGGGGGGGGGGGGGGGGGGGTCACTCAGCAAATTTACAGGAAATAGGGCCAGTATTGTAACACCTTGTCTCTGCATATGTTTCGTAAAGTAGTAAAGTAAGGGGCAGATGTTTCAGTTCCCTGACTGACTGACACTCTCTGTTCTCATTCTCTGTTGGCTTTGAACAGGACATCTTTTTTCTAATCCAGCTGCCTTGACTTCCTGATTCACAGTGAATTGATTTCCTCTGTAGCAATCACTGGAGAACTGCTTGGAAAATCACAAACAGAAAGGACATGATCTCCTCGTATAGGAACTGGAAGCCAAAGAGCTGTGAGACAGACATGGACCTGGGGGCACTTCCTTCCCCCTCCAAGTCTCCAAGGTGCTTCTATTCAAAGTATTTCTTAGGTACAAATGTCTGGTTCCTGGACATGTTTTACACAATTAACCGTATGAAAGTAAACTCTCTATGTGCCTACTCTCAGCTCTACCATACAGTACACTGACATTCCAACACACAGCCCCAACCAAGGCTGGCGGTACTCTTAGTTGTGAAGGACCACATCCAGCTGGGTGGAGAATGGATTATTGCATTTTGCTGTAATTGCATTTGGTCTTCTTTGCTTGTCTCTGTACATATGTGTCTTTTTTCCCCCTCAGACCACATCCATTTGTATTGCGGTCTGTGTAGAATAAATCTAGTCAGAATGGCACTGGGCTGAGTGTCTGTGCGTGAGAATGATTTGAGTGAAGTAGCAAATGTCTTTTTCATCTTTAGGAGAAGCAATAAAGATGAAACTCGAGGGTTGCGGTCTGGACGGTCTGGCGGTCTTTGAAGGGAAGGCCAAGGTAAAGATGAGACAACTGAGGCTTGTACTTGACTAGGCTGCTACTGCGTGTGTTTGTGTGCGTACGTGTGGATTGTGGAAGTGTGTGTGTGTGGCCCTGTGTCTGTGCTGCAGATAACCATCTGAGTTGGTCAGCCTTTGCTAACTGGACTGATACCAGTAATATCTCTCAGTGTGTCTTTTCTGTCAGACAGTAATGTACTTTCTTGACTAACAGAGGATAATATTGTACAGTTTGAGATTAGATGGAGGTCCTTTCGGGGTCATTAGTGAGTTCACTGGGTGTTGACCTATGATGCATCATCATCACGCTATCTTTCACCTCCATAACCAGTGCTTCCTATTGTCGGAGTCCTGCAGTCAAGTGACCAAATCACCCTCCAGTGGCCTCATGGTTGGAATATTATTCGTATTTTTCATAATTAATAAGCATTATTGAAAAAAAAAGGGTGTTTCTATGTCAAACGGTTTTGTTATATTTCAGTCCTCTGTGATGTATATAATGTGTATTATTGGGATGCAACTCAAGATTTAATACATTTCAACTCTATATCTGACATGGTACAAGTGTCTTCTTTTTAAGCCCATAATCATGTGTGTGAGGTGTATACTTCTATTTCAAAGTAGATTTGTTTCAGACTACCAAGAAACTCTGTGTGACCATGATTTATCCCACTGCAGTAAAAGGCTAATAGTTGCTCTTGATCAACATGGTCTCAGGACAAATCATATTATTCTGTATGTAAATCTGTGACACTCCATTAGTATGATATGTGACGTTACGTTAGATTATATTAATTATGAATGGAATAGCTGTCATACAATATCATACGAATTAGTGGACATATACTGTAGTATTGTACGTCTTACCTGGTCGTACAATAGCATACAAATTGGATGACTCAACTTATTATACAGAAAGGAAAGGTACTTAGATAGGTGGTGGACTGACAGATGGTGGACTGACACAGTGCGGCTGCAGTACGTGCACAACAGAGCACAGCAGGCCTGAGTCAGTGCAGCGAGCCTGAAATAGGTTACGGGGCAGTATAGGTTATGGTGGTCACATGTCTGTATGTTTGAAGCCTTCCTCCAACACCGTGTCCGCCAAGCACTAAACACAGGACCGTGACTGATTCTAGACTAGGTTGGGATGTTGTTGGACTCAGTTGTTGTGTGTCTGTTTGGGGGAGATGGGGGTAGTGGAAGGACGACTGGTGAAATCATCAGGCTGCCATTTGTAGGGAGGGTGAGGAGTTAGAGAGCAGAAACAAGGAGGGAGACTTGAGGGAGAGTGTGAGACGGTGGAAGGAGATCCAGACAGAAATCAAGATAATAATAATGTTTTGTTTGGAGCCTCTGGACAGCAACAGCATGTGGTGTCCTGATGTTCTGCTTGTTCCTGTTCCAACCAGAGGAAAGTTGTCTCTCTAATCAATCATGGTCTGACCCTCTGCTCCTCTTCTCCTATCCCTAACGCCTCAGCAGGCTCCTCCTAACCCATACCCTTCAGCCCCTCAGCAGACTCCTACTAACCCATACCCCTCAGCAGACTCCTCCTAACACATACCCCTCAGCCCCTCAGCAGACTCCTCCTAACCCATACCCCTCCTAACCCATACCCCTCAGCAGGCTCCTCCTAACCCATACCCCTCAGCAGGCTCCTCCTAACCCATACCCCTCAGTAGGCTCCTCCTAACCCATACCCCTCAGCAGGCTCCTCCTAACCCATACCCCTCAGCAGGCTCCTCCTAACCCATACCCCTCAGCAGGCTCCTCCTAACCCATACCCCTCAGTTGTCTCTGGGTATACGTGGGGCTGGACAGCTTGATATGAACCATTAGCCTACTAACTGTTGTTGGTGGCATATAAATTCAACGTGTTTGACAAGATAGACAACATGTGTGGGACAGTGGCGGTCAGAGTCATTAAGATGACGGAGGAAAATTTTCATTTCTCATGAGCATGGCCTTATTTCTATTACAGCATATTGGATGACTGTCATTCATATTCCATTAATCCAGTTCAATGTAACATAGATAGGTTTAGGCTACTACATGATACTTGAATTTTCCCTACCCATCATGAGGTTGCTACAACCTAGCCTATGAATGAAGGCTACAACGTAGGCACACACAGGTTGAGAGAAAATGTTGAGGTGACACATGGACAGACAGCGGCACATTCAATACCTCCTTGCACACTCTTGCCTGCATCTAGCTGATATAGGGTGTAATCATTAGTCCAACAGTTGCAAATGAGAATTTTGATTGGACAAATTCAGGTATGTTTAGCCCCGTTTTGTTCTGTTTAAGAAACGTTTTTCAACAGAATCGGCAGAATGAATACACCCCTGATCATGCGTAAACAAGGTTCAGAACAGCCACGTTGTATTCCTTCTGCATCTATGCGCTCTCCTCTCACTTTTTCCCTTTGTCGCTTTTGGACTTCAATGCACAACACATCAGCTGTATGTGACCAGGCCAAAAAACTTTCCAAGCCAAACCATATCATAACCGCGACACACAGCCTACATCGCTGTCACCATATTAGCTAAAGTAACGTAGTCAACATAGCTGCTCCCACTCTTCCCCTCGCACCAGGCTCCCCAGCATTCTTCACTCCTGCCATCATCATTACTCACACCTGCTTTCCCCCCCATCACGTGCATCAGCGATTATTGGACTCACCTGGACTCAATCATCTCTGTCATTACCTTCCCTATATCTGTCTGGTTCCCCGCTCTGTTCCCTGCTTTTGCATTGATTGTCATATGTCCTTGTTTACCCATGTGCTGACGCTGGTCCTGTACTGTTACCTGTCTGTTCCTCATGAAATGTTCAACTCCCCGTACCTGCTTCTCATCTCCAGTATCAGTCCGTACACAACTATTGTCTCTCTCTCTTTGAGTCAATTACTCGCCACATTTTATGCACTGCAGTGCTAGCTAGCTGTAGCTTATGCTTTCAGTACTAGTTTCATTTTCTGATCCTTTGATTGGGTCGACAACATGTCAGTTCATGCTGCAAGAGCTCTGATAGGTTGGAGGACAGCCTCCGCAAGATGTCATAAATCCTGTGTAAGCTCCCATCCTTTAAAAATTCAAAATAAACTTAACATATATGCTATGCATTATGATTTTTGAAATGCCATTGAGGTTAAAATGAGAGGCTTTTGATAAAGCGTGGAGGTGCTAAGGTTTGTGGGAGCTCTCCACCGGTGAACAGCATCATGAAATGCTTTGGTAATCAGATTTTGTCAATGTTGTGGTCCCTTTGAAAAAAGACGACTTCCTCAGTAGCAAGCAAGGTTATACTCACTTCCTCTTTCTCTTTCTCTTTCTCTCTCTCCCTCTCTCTCAGGTTTGGGGTGCTCCTTCATAATATCCTGCTATTACATGGTAGCAAAGACCTGAAGACAAGAGGTAAGCAGTGTGACCTTCTCCTTTCAGTTTTTTTTTTTACACTGTATAGATCTCTCATATTGGGTCAACTGTCAATGGGCACTGTATCTGCGATCCGGGGTTGTGTGTCAGTTAATGTCGTTATAAGTGGGTGGCTCACAAAAGAGACTCAAGATTCACTTCAATGATAAAGAGTGATTGCTGAAGAAGAAAAAAGCAAAAGGGAGTAACTTTCACTTCTCCTCAGATCTCTTTGTGCCACTGTGTTTGGCAGTTGTGGTAAGTACTATACCGAGGGGAATTATCTTTACCCTCTGGTGGAGTTGACAACTAAGGTGCTAATGGTGGGAACCGGGCGCCTGGTAAGGTCACAGAGGCTGATGAATTCTGTCAGTCTGTCTGTCTGTCAGTAACCCACCGCTAGACAGAGTTTGCTTACTGGCAACTCCCAGCAACCACAGACACGGATACAGAGCAGCTCCTATGAAAATTGATGTGTTTGTGTGTGTATATGTGTGTGTTGATTATGACTGATCATTGTGCGTGTGTGTGATTGTGTGTGTGTGCGCGTGTGTGTACAGCAGTGTGTCATTGTGTGTGTTTATGTGTCAGGGTGTGTGGTTGCGGGCATGGGCTGGTACAGACTGGCAGTCCTACACTACAGGAGAGCAGGTCAGGAAGAGGCTGGTACGGCACTGTAGAACAGGCTCACAGCTCTTCCTGTATGGTTCCTCTTCCGATCGGCTGAGAGTAGTCTGCTCATAGCCACCTGCTGATGATTGACGGGGGTCATTCTGTTACATTTAAATCCACCTCCTGCCACTCCAGCTCAGAACGCAGTCAAATCATCTGTCATGCTTTCACCTTCATTTTTTTAATTTGTTTATCAACCCTACAGGTGTAGGATCTTAATTTGACATATATTGTCACAGCAAAATAATCCTGCAGCAACAGCTTTTGAACGTTTAGTCCATAATGTTGCTTAATCGGTGGTTAGGCTATTAGCTGGCCAAAAGTAGGTTACATGAAAAGTGCAATACTGTTAATATAAAAAATGTTGCAGCAAAATAATGCAGTAGCAACAGGATTTGAACGTTTAGCCCACAATGTTGCGTGATCAGTGGTTAGGCTATTACCTGGCCAGAAGTAGGTTACATGAAAAGTGCAATACTGTTAGTATAACCATATGTTAGTGCAGGTTTTCAGTGGAATGATGTAAATCCTGAAGCTCAAATTCTCATCAACAAAATAGTCATTAAATTAAGATCCTACACCTGTATGTAGACGTTTATTGAGGAGCTTATGGACACTATATAAAGAGCTTTCATTTTCCTTCTAAATAGTATCCTATATTGTCACAGCAAAATAATCCTGCAGAAACAGGATTTGAATGTTTAGTCCATAATGTTGCTTGATCGGTGGTTAGGCTATTAGCTGGCCAAAATGAGGTTACATGAAAAGTGCAATACTGTTAATTTAACCGTGTGATAGTGTGGGCTTTCAGTGGATTAATGTAACTCTGCGGTGCAGAAATTCTCAGCAACGAAAGACTGATCAAATTAAGATCCTATATCTTTACCACAATGTACCGATTTAATGCTTCGACATTGAAAGCAACCTAAAGGCTTGTTGTTATAGTGAATGGTGGGGGATGTAGCAGTAAGTGGATTGGGGGGATGGCTGAGTGAAAAAGGTTCAAGGTTGAAGTTGAGAGGAGGGCAAGCCAGGGCATGGCAGCCAACGGGATGTGGATTTTGTGGGAGTGTGAGCGTAAGCTGATTATTAGCGTCATGCCCATAGGCATACACCAGGTCACAGAGTTGCTGTGTTCTGTTCACCTGGTGCTCTCTCTCTCTCCATCTGCCTCCCTCCCTATCTCTCTTTCTCTTTCTCTATCACTCTATTCCTGTCTCTATCTCGTTGCTCAGATGAAGGTCATGTTCTGTGCTGTACCACGTCATTCATTTAAAAATAAACATTTATTGTCTCTCACAAAGTCTTACCCTACCACTATCTGTTGTATGTGACTGTCTCTGTCTGTCTCCTGGTCTATCTATGTACAGATGTAGGATCTTAATTTGACCAGTATTTTTGCAGCAAAATAAGTCTGTAGCAACAGGATTTGAGCGTTTAGTCCACAATGTTGCTTGATCAGTGGTTAGGCTATTACCTGGCCAAAAGTAGGTTACATACTGTTAATATAACCGTGTGTTAGTGCAGGTTTTCAGTGAATTTTTGTAAATCCTGAAGCTCAAATTCTAAGCAACAAAATAGTAATTAAATTAAGATCATACACCTGTATGTAGAAATGTATTGAGGAGCTTATGGACACTATATAAAGAGCTTTCATTTACCTTCTACATTGTGTCCTACAAAGACATACAGAGACAGAGACATTACTGACACACTCTATCACAGAGCTGAGGGACCTGTGTTGTCTATTGTTGACCTTACAGACCGTAGTCAAATAAATATGTCCGATATGTTCCAATATTTGAGCTTCACGTAATTAAGGCTACTTGGTCTTGTACAGTTGAACCAATGACATAATGCAAACTCCATGCGAAGGAAGTCTGCTGACTTTGCTCCAAGCGAAGAAGGTATTTGACATGTGTATTTGACCCAGATCCGCTCCCTCATGCAGCTGTTGACTCAACACAGAGCAGAATGTTTAGACTCTCAGCTCCTCCAGAGCGAAACAAACTGCCGAAGTACAGCTGTCAAACACAACCAGTCCAACCGCTCTGTGGCCGTGTCAGTCGGATACATCATTCGTCTCAAAGAAGCTTCTTTCACTTTTAGTCAACTCAAACTGATGTTCTCCTCTTTTGATTGATTCTGTACATTTTCCATGTCACTTCAAATCCGCTCACCCTACTCTCTAATTTCTCTCTATTCACTCTCTCTTCAAATGCGCTCTACCCATCCCCCTTCTTTTTTTCCTTCTCTCTCTCTCTCTCTCTCTCTCTCTCTCTCTCTCTCTCTCTCTCTCTCTCTCTCTCTCGCCTCCCCCAGGGTGTGTAAGATGGCAGTGTGGATCCAGGCCCAGCAGCTCCAGGGGGATGCGCTGCACCAGATGCAGTCTCTCTATGGACAGCACTTCCCCATTGAGGTGCGCCATTACCTGTCCCAGTGGCTCGAGGGCCAACTCTGGTGAGTGCAGCACAAAGCACACCACACTACCTGACAGAAAGACATGCCTCACCCGGTAACCTTCACATTTGGTTCAATCACAGTCACAGTAGTAGCAGGGACCATGGAGGTGTAGTAACCTGAGAGTAATGTATAGTAGCAAGTGTGTAAAGTCACTGTTTTTGTGTATGTGCTTGAGTGAAGGTGTGTGTGTTAGGGAATGCATAGGGGATTAATGGCTACTCTGTTCTGCATGTATGTACATACAGGATATCTCTAAGCATTCTATATGTTCCTGTGCCAGGGATGTGATCGATCTGGAGAACCCCCAGGAGGAGTTTAAGGCCAAGCGTCTGCTGGACAGCCTGATCCAGGAGCTGCAGAACAAGGCTGAGCATCAGGTGGGAGAGGATGGCTTCCTGCTCAAGATCAAACTGGGACACTACGCCAGCCAGCTCAAGGTGAGACAGATTGAACCAGTAGACGAACCTCCACTCAAAGCTAGTATGAAGGTGAGAGATACTGTGCACACATTCCCAGTGTACGTGAGCAGAGCACAGAGCCAGTGCCCTCACAAAAACCTCCACACCTAACTAGCTAGCTGGACAGTTTTAATAAAGCCAGTATAAACCCAATAAACTCTCAAGGATATGATAACCTTACAGCCAACTATACCAGCTGAATCGTGGTGATTATTATTTCAATTATACTGATACCAAACTCAGCTAAATGTTAGTTATCACAGCCTCATTGGCAACAGTCCCATGTCCATAAACCCCAACCCAAAGTACTTAGAAATAAAACAGTGTATGAGAACAGCCTGCTCTGGTCAGTGTGTCTATATGAATAAAAACAAAAGGTGGACAACACTGGGCTACGGTAACCAGGCAGTGTTCCCTTTTATGATCGAGTGCTTCACTCACCGATCTCAGTGTGTTTGTCTTCACCCTTATGGACAGGGTTCAGGGGAACAAGCTGTCTCTTATCACCTTCCACAGTGGGAGTAGGAGGCATCTTGTCAACACAACCCTCTGTAGGCCTACAATGCAGTCTTTCAACCCCGCATGGTGCCTTGGTGTGTGTATGCGTGCGTGAGAGAGAGATTTAGACCTGTGTTTCCCAACTCTCGTCCTCCAGTACACCCAACAGCACAAATGTTTTTTGTAGCCCCACAGACAAGCACATCTGATTCAACTTGTCAATTCATCATCAAGCCTTCGATGAGTGTTTTTGTGTGGGGCTACAACACAATGTGTGCTTTTGGGGTTACTTGAGGACCGGAGTTAAAGAGAGAGAGAAAAGAGAGAAAGGAAGAGAAATGTAGACAGTGGATGTGAGACCAAGTCGTCTGCACTTGAGAGAAGGATCTCATTAGTCTAATTGGGTTTAGCTAGGCTCAGGAAGTGGGCTTTAGAGCGTTAGCATGCCGCGGCGCGGGAGCAGGCTAAATTGGTCAGTGTTGTGTGCACGGCCGTATTGCCAGTCAGCGGCTAACACGGCTAACGAGCCTAACACGACAGCACATGTGGTCCTTGTCTTTCAGAGCACGTATGACCGCTGCCCTCTGGAGCTGGTGAGATGCATCAAACACATCCTGTACACGGAGCAGAGGCTAGTCCGAGAGGCCTCTAATGTGAGTATGAAGCAGTCTCTCCAACTTCCATTCCTACTCCCACCTACCTGGGAAGCTTGTTTCACAAGTGTGCATATAACAGATACCTGTAGCTCGTATGCACAAAATACACACACACACACACACACACACACACACACACACACACACACACACACACACACACACACACACACACACACACACACACAAACACACACACACACACACACACACACACACACACACACACACACACACACACATACATACATACATACATACCCATATGGAAATACCCACACACCTTTTATAAATATTTGCATAATATAAACACCACACAGAGATGTTAAACATAACACAGCCAATTCCATGATATTATGGAAATCACAGCCATTGGGGGTTGCTTTGCTGCCTCTCTGCCGACATCAAAGGCAATTTACTCTCAATTTTCCCACAGACATACGTAAACCTGTTAACAACCACATAAATACATAAATACACACAACGCATGCACACACACACATGCATAGCACTTCACTCACACACCTAGTCAGAAAACCTGCACAGACACAGCCCATATGTCTCGCTGAAAGATAAACTTTGAATTTCTCATTAACCAGCAATGCTGTAGGCCTGGTGGGGAGGTGAAGAAATGTGATATTTTATAACAAGGGTTATAAAACCATAAAGCCGGTGGTCCATAAAACATCTGAATATCAATAAACTCAGTGTTAAATTGACTTCCAGTCCTGCCAGGCTCCTCCTATCACAGGATTGCATATTCTACGTGATTGCATTCCCACCTGTTTATTCAGACTGTCTTCACAGTGCTCACGTCCCCAGCCTTAACAAGCCATGGGCTGTGTCTGCCCACGATAAGGAAATGCATTTCCCTCTGCACGGTCTCACATGTTCAGTCAGTGGTGTTCACTGCTGGTTATGGTCGTTAGGGATTACTGTGGAATAACACAAGCAGGGTTCATTGAGGTTGTGTTAAAGAGGCGCAGGGTTCTGTCAGTTTGTGTGTCTTTCTGCTCCATGTAATGATGATGAAATGCTCAACACCACACTAGCTAGTTCCTGCAAATCATCTCAAAGCCAGCGCTGTTTACCGGCCCAGCCCTCTCACCTCTCTCTCCTCTCTCTGATTGGCAGTCGAGCTCCCCAGTGGGGGGGATGATGGACAGCATGTCCCAGAAGTACCAGCAGATCAACCAGGTATTCGAGGAGCTGCGCTTGCTGACCCAGGACACAGAGAACGACCTGAGAAAGCTCCAGCACAACCAGGAGTACTTCATCATCCAGTACCAGGAGAGCCTCCGCATCCAGGGTGAGTCAGCCTTGCCCTGGTCCCCCTCCTAGTCACAACACCCTGGGTCATCAACCCCAGCAGCCCTCACCTTTTTAGGGCAGAATGACGTGTGAGTTTGTAGGTGAGTGAGTGGGTGTCAGTATGCATGTGTGTGTGTGGTCTGCAAAGGAAAAGACAGGTGTGTTTATGTGAGATTTGCTGACCTCTCCTCCTCCCTCTCCCTCTCCCTCTCCCTCTCTTTTCCCACATGCAGCCCAGTTGACCAGCCTGGCCACACTGCCCCCTGCTGACAGACAGCTGAGGGAGCCCACATTACTGAGCAAGAGAGCCACCGTGGAGGCCTGGCTCACCCGGGAGGCCAACACACTACAGAAATACAGACTGGTACACTACTTTTTATACTGCATACACACACACATGTACTGAAACACACACACTGCTGCTGTTTTATTGGCTCTTAACCAACCGTGCTATTTTGTCAGTTTTTTGGGGGTTTGTAACTTATTTTGTACATAATGTTGCTACTATTTATTGTCTCTTATGACCGAAAAGAGCTTCTGGACATCAGAACAGTGATTACTCAACTCAAATTGGACAAATAATTTTTCTTTAATGAGTCGGACTAGAACGATTACTCCAAACACCCAAACAGGCCCTCATCTCCGTCATTCGCTGGAGAAAGAAATGACGATTTCGCGGAAGGAGATCGGGGTGCCTTGTGAGGATCAGGCGACAAGTGGCTAATCTGCCTTAGCTAACAGTACTGATGGCAAACGTTCAAGCTTCCAGACATCGAAGACCTCTATACCAGGCGGTGTCAGAGGAAAGCCCTAAAAATTGTCAAAGACTCCAGCCACCCTAGTCATAGACTGTTCTATCTGATAAAGCACAGCAAGCGCTACCGAAGCGCCAAGTCTAGGTCCAAGAGGCTTCTAAACAGCTTCTACCCCCAAGCCATAAGACTCCTGAACATCTAATCAAATGGCTACCCAGACAATTTTCATTGCCCCCTCCCCACTCTTCTACGCTGCTGCTACTCTCTGTTATTATCTATGCATAGTCACTTTAATAACTCTACCTACATGTACATATTACCTTAATTAACTCGACAGAGGTGCCCCCGCACATTGACTTTGTACCGGTAAACCCTGTATATAGCCCCACTATTGTTATTCAGTGCTGCTCTTTAATTATTATTTATTCTTATCTCTTACTTTTTTTTAGGTATATTCTTAAAACTGCATTGTTGTTTAACCTCTTGGTGCACCGATTCCGAGCTAACATAATCTGGCTGTCTCCCTAGTGGTCGTTATTATTAGTTTACCAGAGCTGTTGGCTTTCCTAGTTAGAGCCTAATGTTAGGCATTGTTGGCACTTTGTTCATTGTTGGCACTTTGTTCACTGTTGTTTAACTAGCTAACGTTAGCTGGCTGGCTCGTTTGCTAACGTTACGTGACGTGTGTACAACACCTGATGAATATAGCTGGTGTCAGTAAACGTCTGCAAAAAAAGCGTAATGAAATTGTTTCCAGCAGTAGGCTGTTTTCATGTTATCCAGAGGGAAACAAATCATCAGCCAGAGCATCAAGGTGCACTCCGAGAGCAAAACGAGATGGGTGGGGCTAAAGCTTAAGAGGGTGTGAACGATGCTGAATGAGTGTAGACAAAAGAACAGCTCTTCACTAGATACCAAAACATTAGCGATTATCTCAAAAGTGAGATTACAAGTTGATCAAAAGCAGAATTACTTTCCCATTGTCCCTCAAATGCAGTGTATGATATACCACTTTGTAGCTCAGAGTTCTACTTTTATCCAATGTAAAAAAACATAATTTCACATTTTGCTACATAAGACTGAATCCAGGTGGTAAGTCACATATGGACCTGGTCTTTTACCAAATAGAGCTATCTTCTTTATACCACCTGTCACACCCTGACCATAGTTTACTTTGTATATTTCTATGTTGTGGTTGGTCAGGGTGTGATCTGAGTGGGCATTCTATGTTTCATGTCTAGTTTGTCTAGTTCTATGTTCGGCCTGATATGGTTCTCAATCAGAGGCAGGTGTTCGTCATTGTCTCTGATTGGGAACCATATTTAGGTAGCCTGGGTTTCACTGCGTGTTTGTGGGTGATTGTTCCTGTTTTTGTGTTTGCACCAGACAGGGCTGTTTTGAGTTCTCACGTTTCTTGTTTTTTCGTTAGTTTGTTCATGTATAGTGTCGTCAATAAATTACAATGAACAACCACCACGCTGCGCTTTGGTCCGCCTCTACTTCACAAGAAGAGAATCGTTACAGAATCACCCACCACAACAGGACCAAGCGGTGTGGTAATGGGCAAAGGAAAAAGCAGCAGCAGGAGCAGCGCGAGGAGGTATGGACATGGGAGGACGAATTAGACGGTAAAGGACCTTGGGCTCAGCCAGGAGAGTATCGCCGCCCCAAGGAAGAACGGGAGGCGGCGAAAGCGGAGAGGCGCTGGTATGAGGAGGCAGCGCGGCGTCGTGGATGGAAGCCCGGGAGTCAGCCCCAAAAATTTCTTGGGGGGGGGCTAACAGGGAGTATGGCTACGCCAGGTAGGAGACCTGAGCCAACTTCCTGTGGTTACCGGTGGGCTAGAGAGACCGGGCAGGCACCGTGTTATGCTGTGGAGCGCACGGTGTCCCCAGTGCGGGTGCACAGCCCGGTGCGGTACATTCCAGCTCCGCGTATCGGCCGGGCTAGAGTGGGCATCGAGCCAAGTGCCATGAAGCCGGCTCTACGCATCTGGTCTCCAGTGCGTCTCCTTGGGCCGGCTTACATGGCACCAGCCTTGCGCACGGTGTCCCCGGTTCGCCTGCATAGCCCAGTGCGGGCTATTCCACCTCGCCGCACTGGCAGGGCGACCGGGACCATTCAACCGGGTAAGGTTGGGCAGGCTCGGTGCTCAAGAGCTCCAGTGCGCCTGCACGGCCCGGTCTATCCGTCACCACCTCCACACCCCAGCCCTCCGGTGGCAGCTCCCCGTACCAGGCTGTCTCTCCGGCCCATCCGTCCAGAGCCTTCCTCCTCTCCAGCGCTGCCGGAGTCTCCCGCCTCTCCGGCGCTACCAGAGCCTTCCTCCTCTCCAGCGCTGCCGGAGCCTCCCGTCTGTCCGGCGCCTCTGCCGGAGCCTCCCGTCTGTCCGGCGCCTCTGCCGGAGCCTCCCGCCTGTCCGGCGCCTCTGCCGGAGCCTCCCGCCTGTCCGGCGCCGCTGCCGGAGCCTCCCGCCTGTCCGGCGCCTCTGCCGGAGCCTCCCGCCTGTCCGGCGCCTCTGCCGGAGCCTCCCGCCTGTCCGGCGCCTCTGCCGGAGCCTCCCGCCTGTCCGGCGCCTCTGCCGGAGCCTCCCGCCTGTCCGGCGCCTCTGCCGGAGCCTCCCGCCTGCCCAGCGCCGCCAGTGCCGCCCGTCTGCCCAGCGCCGCCAGCGCCGCCCGTCTGCCCAGCGCCGCCAGCGCCGCCCGTCTGCCCAGCGCCGCCAGTGCCGCCCGTCTGCCCAGCGCCGCCAGTGCCGCCCGTCTGCCAGGGGCCGCCAGTGCCGCCCGTCAGCCAGGGGCCGCCAGTGCCGCCAGTCAGCCAGGGGCCGCCAGTGCCGCCAGTCAGCCAGGGGCCGCCAGTGCCGCCAGTCAGCCAGGGGCCGCCAGTGCCGCCAGTCAGCCAGGGGCCGCCAGTGCCGCCAGTCAGCCCAGCGCCAGCGCCGCCAGTCAACCAGGGGCCGCCAGTGCCGCCAGTCAGCCAGGGGCCGCCAGTCAGCCAGGGGCCGCCAGTGCCGCCAGTCAGCCAGGGGCCGCTAGAGCCCCTCCGCCCGGAGCAGCTGTCCCTCTGTCCCGAGCAGCTGTCCCTCTGTCCCGAGCAGCTGTCCCTCTGTCCCGAGCTGTCTCTTAGGAGGGTCACCTATCTAGGGACGCTAAGGAGGTGGACAAAGACTATTATGGAGTGGGGTCCACGTCCAGCGCCAGAGCCGCCTCCGCGGACAGATGCCCACCCAGACCCTCCCCTATAGGTTCAGGTTTTGCGGCCGGAGTCCGCACCTTGGGGGGGGGGGTACTGTCACACCCTGACCATAGTTTACTTTGTATATTTCTATGTTGTGGTTGGTCAGGGTGTGATCTGAGTGGGCATTCTATGTTTCATGTCTAGTTTGTCTAGTTCTATGTTCGGCCTGATATGGTTCTCAATCAGAGGCAGGTGTTCGTCATTGTCTCTGATTGGGAACCATATTTAGGTAGCCTGGGTTTCACTGTGTGTTTGTGGGTGATTGTTCCTGTTTTTGTGTTTGCACCAGACAGGGCTGTTTTGAGTTCTCACGTTTCTTGTTTTTTCGTTAGTTTGTTCATGTATAGTGTCGTCAATAAATTACAATGAACAACCACCACGCTGCGCTTTGGTCCGCCTCTACTTCACAAGAAGAGAATCGTTACACCACCCCTATCTTGTCACAACACAACTGATTGTCTCAAACGCATTAAGATGGTAAGAAATTCCACAAATAAAAATTTTAACAAGGCACACCGGTTAACTTCTTGGCGCATACTAAAAATATTTAATTTTCATGAAATTTCAAGTGCAATATACCAAAACGCTTAGCTTGTTGTTAATCCACCTGGTGTGTCAGATTTCAAAAAAGCTTTACAGCGAAAGCAACCCAAGCCTTTATGTGAGAACAGCTCTCTCAGCAGACAAAACCCTACAAACAGCTAGCAGCAAAGTAGATTGGTCACGAAAGTCAGAAAAGCAATCAAATTAATCACTTACCTTTGATCTCCGGATGTTTGCACTCACGAGACTCCCAGTTACACAAATGTTTGTTTTGTTCCATAAATATTATTTTTATATCCAAAAACCTTAAATTAGTTGGCGAGTTTTGTTCAGTAATCCACAGGCTCGTGCAGGTCACGATGTTCAGACAAAAATTCCAAATAGTATCCGTAAAGTTCGTAGAAACATGTCAAATGTTTTTTATAATCAATCCTCAGGTTGTTTTTACAATAAATAATCGATAATATTTCAATATTATTATTTTCAATAGGAGAGAGAGAGAAAAGGTCTGCTCCAAGCTTCTCGCGCATGCAAAAATCTAAGGACACCCAGCTATCCTACTGACGCGAAGTGATCTTTCTTGCTCATTTTTCAGAATAAAAGCCTGAAACTATGTCTTAAGACTGTTCACACCATGTGGAAGTCAAAGGAAAAGGAATCTGGTTGATATCCCTTTAAATGGAAGGAAGGCATGCAATGGAATGGAACAATGAAGGTTTCAGAAAAACAGCACTTCCTGGTTGGATTTTCCTTAGGTTTTCACCTGCAATATCAGTTCTGTAATACTCACAGACAATATTACATACAGTTTTGGAAACTTTAGAGTGTTTTCTATCCTAATCTGCCAATTATATGCATATTCTAGCTTCTGGGCCTGAGAAATAGGCAGTTTCATTTGGTACGTTTTTCATCCAAACATCAAAATACTGCCCCCTAGTCTCAAGAGGTTTTAAGGGCTTCTAAGTAAGCATTTCACTGTAAGGTCTATCTGGAGGAATCTCATGCCTTCAGGGTATAAAATCTGGGGATGTATATTGATTTGAGAATATGTATGATGTTTAATGTATGGGTACATTCTTATCGGTGTGTGTGTGCGTGTGTGTGTACCTGTCTGTCTGTGTGTGTGTGTGTGTGTGTGTGTGCGTGTGTGTGTGTGCATACCTGCATACCTGCATGTGTGTTTGCCTAGGACCTGGCAGAGAAGCACCAGAAGAGCCTGCAGCTACTGAGGAAGCAGCAGACCATTATCCTGGATGACGAGCTGATCCACTGGAAGAGACGACAACAGCTGGCCGGCAACGGGGGTCCTCCAGAGGGGGGGCTGGACATCCTGCAGTCCTGGTGAGACCCTCTACCCCTAACAGAGATCACATATGTCTAGGATTGATCAAAGGGCAGGGGCCACCCAGTTAACAAGCTGACTATTGGATACTGCTGGGTTTATATGGGGTGTAGTTGGGAAGATGACTGTAGTCTAGGTTAAGGATGACAAAGGTTAAGACAATGGGATTCTAATATACCATAACTCTTTGCAACAATGGGGATGAATTCAATGTATTTAAAATATATTTTATTGAATATCCAAAACATACAATATACTAGCAGTGTAGCCGCTCAACAACTGCACCGCACCAGTCATCCAACACACTCCCATTCAGAGCGACACACAGAAGCATTCGGGGTCAACGCCCTGTCAACAGATCTCCCACCAGGCCAAACAAACAGGAACCTGAACCCTCCAAGATCCCCCCACAGTTCCCCAATAGCTGACCCTTAACCATCCGAGACCCATCCCACAGCCCCCCCCCGAATAAAACAAATTAAAAATACAATTAATTCCATTCCCCACACCAAAGAACCCCCCCAAAAGAACCAACAACCAACAACATGAACTAAAGAGAAAAAAAGAGTAAGACAAAAGAAAACAGCAAACAACAATGCAACAAAAAACTAAAACAAAGGACATCAAGGACAACTAAAATCAGAACAGCAATGCCAACTGTATATGTTTGAGTGCATGTCTGGCACTATTACTTGTCTGTGTATGTGTGTATTTGAATGAGAGTGTGTGTGTATATGCATATGTGTATATGCACATTCTACTCAACATTTATCTTTCAACTGAACGCTGTGATGTTTAACGTACAATTTCAATCTGTCTAATCGAATAGAATCCACAGATTGCAAGTTGAAGATAACTACTTTTACTAAGAGTATTAGAAATTGACTGCCCCGGTCTCTCCAGATCTCCTAACAGTACTATTTCTAGGGTCAATTTTAGATCAATGCTATGCATTTTCAGCCGTTTCTGAACCTGAAACCAGAAACAGGCTACCTGAGGACAATACCAAAATAAATGGTCTGTTGATTCTGTATCCTCAACAAAATCTGCCGAGCTTCGATGATTTTATGCCCCAAATATTCAACATTTTGTTGGTGGCAAGAATTCTGTATACTAATTTTAGCTGAAAAGCACCAAGTCTTGAATCTCGCGTCATTTTATACAGTTGAAGTTGGAAGTTTACATACACCTTAGCCAAATACATTTAAACTCAGTTTTTCACAATTCCTGACATTTAAGCCGAGTAAAAATTCCCTGTGGTTAGGATCACCACTTTATTTTAAGAATGTGAAATGTCAGAATAATAGTAGAGAGAATAATTTATTTAAGCTTTTATTTCTTTCGTCACAGTCCCAGTGGGTGAGAAGTTTACATACACTCAATTAGTATTTGGTAGCATTGCCTTTAAATTGTTTAACTTGGGTCAAACTTTTCAGATATCCTTCCACAAGCATCTCACAATAAGTTGGGTGAATGTTGGCCCATTCCTCCTGACAGAGCTGCTGTAACTGAGTCAGGTTTGTAGGCCTCCTTTGCTCGCACACACTTTTTCAGTTCTGCCCACACATTTTCTATAGGATTGAGGTCAGGGCTTTGTGATGGCCACTCTAATACCTTGAATTTGTTGTCCTTAAGCTATTTTGCCACAACTTTGGAAGTATGCTTGGGGTCATTGTCCATTTGGAAGACCCATTTGCGACCAAGCTTTAACTTCCTGACTGATGTCTTGAGATGTTGCTTCAATATATCCACACAATTTTCCCCCCTCATGATGCCATCTATTTTGTGAAGTGCACCAGTCCCTCCTCCAGCAAAGCACCACCACAACATGATGCTGCCACCCTCGTGCTTCACGGTTGGGATGGTGTTCTTCGGCTTGCAAGCCTCCCCCTTTTTCCACCAAACATGACAATGGTCATTATGGCCAAACAGTTCTATTTTTTTTGTTTCATCAGACCAGAGGACATTTATCCAAAAAGTACGATCTTTGTCACCATGTGCAGTGGCAAACCATTGTCTGGCTTTTTATGGCGGTTTTGGAGCAGTGGCTTCTTCCTTGCTGAGCGGCTTTTCAGGTTATGTCGAAATAGGACTCGTTTTACTGTGGACATAGATACTTTTGTACCGGTTTCCTCCAGCATCTTCACAAGGTCCTTTGCTGTTGTTCTGGAAATGATTTGCACTTTTCGCACCAAAGTACGTTCATTTCTAGGAGACAGAACGCATCTCCTTCCTGAACAGTATGATGGCTGCGTGGTCCCATGGTGTTTATACTTGCGTTCTATTGTTTGTACAGATGAACGTGGTACCTTCAGGCATTTGGAAATTGCTCCCAAGGATGAACCAGACTTATGCAGGTCAACAGTTTCTTTTCTGATGTCTTGGCTGATTTCTTTTGATTTTCCCATGATGTCAAGCAAAGAGGCACTGAGAGTGAAGGTAGGCCTTGAAATACATCCACAGGTACACCTCCAATTGACTCAAATGATGTCAATTAGCCTAACAGAAGCTTCTAAAGCCATGACAACATTTTCTGGAATTTTCCAAGCCTTTAAAGGCACAGTCAACTTGTATTTAAACTTCTGACCCACTGGATTTGTGATACAGTGAATTCTAAGTGAAATAATCTGTCTGTAAACAATTGTTGGAAAAATGACTTGTGTCATGCACAAAGTAGATGTCCTAACTGACTTGCCAAAACTATAGTTTGTTAACAAGAAATTTGTGGAGTGGTTGAAAAACAAGTTTTAATGACTCCAACCTAAGTGTATGTAACCTTCTGACTTCAACTGTATATCAACTCACACACCCTGTACCATGGAATCGATACATCAAAAATCTCTTCCCAAATATTTTGCCATCTGTATAGCACAGTTGTCAACATCCTGGTCCTCAAATGAAACCGGTATACTTTCCTATTTATGCTATTTGTATTGCTCTGCCAATTTTGTCCTTTGTATTGGGCAGACAGACAAGTTCCCTACCTCCTCCCGCTGCCACCTGCCCTCTCCATTGTTGTGGTAATGCTGTAATCAATTGGTTGTACTCTTGGATTGAGCAGACCTTCCCATCCAATTTGAACTCCATGAAGGACATAACTCCACCATTTCAAAGTACATTATCATTTAAGAACAAAATACCCTTTTCAAACCTCTTTCCCATAAATACAGGTATTTTATCAACCAGCACATTTGAATTCAGACATAATTTTTATTGTAATATTTTTTCCATCTTTTCAGGGGGATGAAATTGAAATTGTAACCAGCTCTACAATGCGTGTTTGATAAAGAGAGATACTTTGAAAAAAGTATAATTTACAATAATCTAAAATGAGACATGGCAATCTGCACAAAGGCAAAAAAGGCCATTTTTAAAACAATGGATGAGCTTTTATTTGTAATCTGGGTTCATTTAGGGTTCAGGTAAAACTTTTGAATAAGTTAAGCTTTTAGAGAGAGGTTTAGTGCTTTTATATTTAATCATCTCAACCCACCTAATTCATATTCATTATATAGATTGCCACGCTTTATTTTATCTGGTTTAGCGTCGCAGATAAAGCTAAATGTTTTTTGCTTGTATGATTTGAAAAATTAATCATCAGGAGTAGGCAGCGTCATAAGTAAGTGAGTAAACTGAGATATGACTAAGAAGTTAATAACAATTTTCCCATAAATATTTACCTTTCCATGGTTGCAGGATCTTGTCTATTTTTTACAAGTTTTCTATTGAAATTCATTGTGGAGAGCTTATTTATATATTTGGTGATATGAATACCAAGTATGTCTACTTCATCATCAGCCCATTTTATAGGCAAACTGCAGGGTAGTGTAAAAGTTGTAATTTTAAAAAATCCAATACATAATATTGTACACTTATCATAATTAGGTTTTAGTCCAGAGAGTACAGAAAAGTTATCTAGATCTTCAATGAGACATTACAGGGATGTAGCTTGCGGAATTAATATAAAACTTGAGACATTGGCGTACATGGACACCTTTGTTTTTAAACCTTGGATTTCTAATCCTCCAATGTTGTTATTGGATCTGATTTGAATATCTAGCATTTCGATGGCCATGATGAATAGATATGGTGACAGAGGACACCCTTGTTTAACTCCTCTTGCCAATTCAAAACTCTCTGAGAAGTAGCCGTTATTTACTATTTTACACTTGAGTTGCTATACATTACTTTTCCCTATTTTATAAGAGATACACCGGAATTGAAAAAATCCAGGCATTTATAAATCAAATTCCAACTTCCTTTATCAAATTCCTTTCCAAAATCCTCTATAAAGACCAGGCTTGGCTTCTTAGATGTTTCATGATGTTCTATTATTTCTAGTAGTTGTCGTATATTATCTCCAATGTATGAACAATGTAAAAACCTGTCTAATCAGGATGAACAATACCTGGTTAAACCCTTTTAATTCTGAGTGCTATGCATTTCGCTAGTATTTTTGCATCACAATATTGAAGTGTAAGAGGCCTCCAGTTTTTAAGATACACTGGATCTTTATATTTGCCATCTGGGTCTTGTTTTAATAATAGAGAAATCAGGCCTTCCTGCTGAGTACCTGACACACTACCATTTCTATAGGAGTAGTTAAAACAATCTAACAATGGAGCTTTTAGTACATCAAAAAAATATTGATATGCCTCTGCCGGTATGCCATCAAGCCCTGGGGTTTTCCAGACTGAAAGGCTTTAATAGCCTCAAATAGTTATTTCTCTGTAATATTGCCTTCACACTGCATTTTTTGGAAAGAATTCCTTACCGTAATTTTCGTTCAGTGGGAGAAGACGAGACAGAAAAGAGAACATCTGCCTAAAATATTTAGCTGCCTCTTTTAAAATATAATTCGGAGAATCATAAATGACTCCGTCTTCAGTAACAAGTTTCTGCAAATAATTTTTGTTAGTGTTCCTGTATTGGAGATTCGGGAATAATTTTGTGCATTTTTCTCCACATTCCATCCAGTTTGCTTTATTTTTGTAATAGATTACATTTGATCGTTCTTGACTAAGTTCCTCGAGTTCTTTTTGTTTTTCCTCTAACTTATTTTGTATCTCTGTAGTATTGTTTTTATTGCTCTCTACCTGTACTAGTAGTTCATGTATTTCCCTTGTTAGTCTTGTCTCTTTTGCCAGAAACAGATGTTTTATTACTGATGAATATTGAGTTGAATGACCTCTGAAGGTACATTTAACGGTATCCGAAACGATAAGGGGATTTGCTGAACCTATATTATGCTGGAAATATTCAGTTATAAATTATTTTGTCTTAGTTAAAAATAAGTTGTCCTCCAGTAAACTTTGATTACATTTCCAATATCCCCAGCCAAGTGGAAATTCTATAAGAGTTATGTGAAGGCCAATTAAATGATGATCCAATTATGATCCTGTCTCCTATTAATCCTTTTTTAACCTTTGATGCAAGAGAGAAAGAGGCAAGGAAGTAGTCGTCTCCTCCATGTATATCTCACTAGGTTGGGTTTTTTAGTCTCCAAATATCCACTATTTCTAATGTGTCCATAATATTTGTGATTTAGTTTGTAGAGTGATTTCCTTTACGGTCCATTGAGGTATTTAACACTTTGTTATAGTCTCCTATCATAATGATTTGATAATTTGTTGCCTCTAAGTTCCATAAATTGGTATAAATACTTTCAAAGAAGTGTGGATCATCCTGATTTGAGCCAAATCTCTTTTTCGTCCACATTCATATTCAAAAAGATCGACCTTCCTTGCGAATCATTCCTGACTGTTTACACATTCAGATCTACATTGTTGTTAATTAATATCATCTCACCTTTTGAGTTCCTTTGTCCATGACAGAAAATTATTTCACCACCCCATTCCTTTTTCCTAAGGATGTAGAGTGAGTTTCCTGTAAACAGTATATGTTATATTCCTTTTCTTTTAGCAATGTAAAGACTGATCTTCTTTCTTTATAATCTGCTAAACCATTACAATTATCTCTGGCTATACTTATTTCACCCTTACCATAACTAGATACTATTCTCAGTCTAAATTGACCATAATTTGTACTTATAAAGTTACTGCCGTCAGAGGTATTATGACAGTCAAAATTAGAGCTTTCAAATGTCTGATATGTAGAATTCAAGAAATACGTTCAAGCATATTTGTTTTATTCCCAATGCCACATTATTCCCAATGCCACAGATGTTAGAAAATTGAGACAACATATTATGTGTGTAGTAAATCTGAGTAGGTTGATGTGTATGACATTGGATGTGATTTAGTGCGTGTGTACGATGTCTGTATAAGAGTAAGACTACAATGTGTGCTGTCCAAATAAATAATAACATGTAGTGTGTATAGCCTTAATGTTCATGATAATAATAGTAATCCATATCGTATCACCATCATAGTTGCATCATAATTACCTTTAACATCATTGAAAAACACATCCCAGCATTTCCATAGCAATTGACGTTTCACATGATCATGGAAGAGACCTCTAGAGACGGCTTCACTACAGTACACATGTATTCCGTACAATATGTTATTATTCCCCAATGCCCCTATTCTGATATCTTCCCCCTTGCTTGTTGAAAACATATATAAACATGTAGACAGACATAAAAAGATAGACAAACTACTTAGCAAACACTTAGATTGACTGTTTTCCTGTCATTCTATTCATTTTTTTTTTAAATCACATGATCTACAACCACTGTATTACTTGATTTTCTGAACGCTGGTCACGTTTTCAATGCTAATCCTATAGAATCAGCAACGGTCCAATGAATGTGTTTATTGGTGAACGCTCCAGCATGGAATTATTACCTTGTCTTAAACTGTATATTTTGAACTAGACTGTAGTCTGTCTGGTTGTCTGAGCTTGTAAGAGTCTGAACTTTGCCCATTTTGAGAACCTTATTTTGTGTGTGTGTGTGTGTGTGTGTGTGTGTGTGTGTGTGTGTGTGTGTGTGTGTGTGTGTGTGTGTGTGTGTGTGTGTGTGTGTGTGTGTGTGTGTGTGTGTGTGTGTGTGTGTGATTCAGGTGTGAGAAGTTGGCAGAGACGATCTGGCAGAACAGGCAGCAGATCAGGAGAGCAGAACACCTGAGACAACAGCTTCCCATCCCCGGCCCCATCGAGGAGCTACTGAACGACCTCAACAGCACCATCACAGACATCATCTCAGCACTGGTCACCAGGTGTGTGTGTACCTGCGTGCGTTTGTGTGTGTGTGTGTGTGTGTGTGTGAAGTTGTTGTTATTGTTCAGTATCAAAGTGCAAGGTATTGTGAGAATAGGTTGTAGTGTGTTGGATTGTGTGCAAGTGGCTTTGAGCTGGATGTGGGTGTGTGTAAATGTGAACTTCTTATAGACACACTAATCTTCAGTGCATATGCTACTCTACAGTCATGTTTACACCCCCCCCCCCCCCCCCATCTCCTCTGATGGGACTGAATGGAGAACATACTACACTCAATGTGAACCCTTATACAAACCCTATCCTACTGACACAACCCCTGACTCCTTATGTGGCCAATAGAGTGTGAGATTACATTTATTACCAGAATTACATTAGAAATGATTCAGCACCGCACATCACGGGAGCCCGGTTATGTGACTCTGTGGAGCAGCAAAGCGTGTGTGTGTTTGACTCTGTGCTGAGCCCAAGCTGGGTTGTTCTGGGGCAGGGGGAGCAAGCTGCTGATAGTTCCTCCAGCAGCCCAGCCCAGCTCTGCTCCCAACCCCTGCTGAACCTGCCAATGAACACACAAACACAACCCCAGTCAGCCTGCATTAACCCTCAACGCTACAAGGAGGGAGAGATGAAGCGAGGAGAGAGGGAGGCCTGCTATAGATCCGAGAGGAGAAAGAAAACAGGAGGGAGAGTGAACGGTTTAGAAAAGGAGAGGAAGATAATGTACGAGGAAGAGGAGGAGTGAACCGTTTCAAGGACATTAAGTGAAAGAAAGAAGGGGGATACAAAAGAGGGTCGATACGAGAGCTAAAGAGACAAAAAGTGTTTTAGACTAGAGATGAAGTCTACAATGATGGGGAGATGAGGAGAAAGGCTAACAGGCTCAGAAAGTTAGCTTGAGTTCCATGGTAGAGTGTTGTAGCCCTGGGGGCACTGTCTGTCAGCCCGTATCAGTCCGCCAGCCTCACTGACTGGATCAGGAAGCCTTCTGACTGCTCCCAGAACCCTCTGCTCTCTTCTTATTCCAGCTGTGGTCCCCACAGAGACCCATAATGCACCGAGAAGATGTATCATTGTCAGAACGATGTCCGTTCGGCCACATACAGGGGAGCGTTGAGAGAGTAAAAACACTACTTTTAAAGTCCATACTACTGCACTGGTGTTTCCTCTCCTCTTAATTCTCTCTTTCCTGCTCTCCAGCGAAACCACACCCACATCCTCTCTACTCTTCCCCCTAAACCTCCAGCAGGCGCCTGGGAGGGAGGCTAGGGGGGAGGGAGGGTATCTCATCACTGCCTGCTCATATTGAGTACGGTCAGCCAAGCCTAAAACACAAACGGCGTGCTCTACTAAAAAGCCCTCCGTGCCTGAATGAATGAGCATCACGCTGCCTGTGTGTGTGTAGCGTTTGTCTGTTTGTGTGTGTTTATGTGTGGGAGCATTGAGAGCTGACAGCTTGCATACTGTGTAACTTTCAAAAGCAGGTCAAATAGACGTAATAGGCAGTAGTGTTTGATGAGCAGAAATCCCTGTGGTGAAATGTTGGTTAAAGGGATACTGCTAAATGTTTTCAGTCAAGCCCTTTTTCTACTAACCAAGACTCGGATGAACTCATGTATACTATTTGTATAACTCTGTGTGCAGTTTGAAGGAAGTTGAAGTTAGTTTCTGGAGCCATTGTTAACTTGCATGCAGTTGTTCCTGTAGACTTACTGTCATTGGGCTAACGCTAGTTAGCAATTGCTCCAGAATCTACCTTCAACTTCCTTCAAACTGCATGCAAAGACATACAAATGGTATACATGAGTTCATCTGACTCTGGGTAAGCTAAAATGTTGCACTATCCCTTTAAAGCAACCCGCTACACTAGAGTCCTCTGACTCTAATCTGTTTGTCCTACCCCTGTCTGTCTGTCTGTCTGTCTGTCTGTCTGTCTGTCTGTCTGTCTGTCTGTCTGTCTGTCTGTCTGTCTGTCTGTCTGTCTGTCTGTCTGTCTGTCTGTCTGTCTGTCTGTCTGTCTGTCTGTCTGTCTGTCTGTCTGTCTGTCTGTCTGTCTGTCTGTCTGTCTCTGTCTGTCTGTCTGTCTCTGTCTGTCTGTCTGTCTCTGTCTGTCTGTCTGTCTCTGTCTGTCTGTCTGTCTCTGTCTCTCTCTCTCTCTCTCTCTCTCTCTCTCTCTCTCTCTCTCTCTCTCTCTCTCTCTCTCTCTCTCTCTTCCTCTCTCTCTCTCTCTCTCTCTCTCCAACAACCCTCCCTCCAGCACCTTTATCATAGAGAAGCAGCCTCCCCAGGTGCTGAAAACCCAGACCAAGTTTGTCGCCACAGTGCGTCTCCTAGTGGGCGGGAAGCTCAATGTGCACATGAACCCCCCGCAGGTCAAGGCCACCATCATCAGTGAACAGCAGGCGAAGGCCTTGCTCAAGAACGAGAACACCAGGAAGTAAGTTACAGCATAGAGCCCCCTCATCACTGATATCTACTGCCTCAGTGGAATCTATGGAGCAAGTGGAGATTCCACATTTAGATTATATTTTTGTTCATGCCACAACGCACGTTTCACACACCTAATAGATCCCTAAAGTAGTTTGTGTATAAATGTTATCTTCCTTCCTAGTACTAAAAGAATAGCCGTGTTAGCCTATCCCTAGCCAAGGGGCAAATTTGGGTAGCATATTGCAAGATTGTCAGCGTTGGCATCCTGAAAAAAACTTGCCTCACATAAATTGAAATTAGTCATTCCCCTTCATGTTCTGTGAAAGTTTCATGACTCTATGATTAATACATCTGCTGAAGCATCTACCTCACCTCTTCCTCCTCCTCCTCCTCCCTCCTCCTTCCCCCTCTCCCAGTGACAGCAGTGGAGAGATCCTTAACAACAACTGTGTGATGGAGTACCACCAGGCCACAGGAACACTCAGCGCCAACTTCAGGAACATGGTGAGGATGGATGGGACCAGGGAGTCTCAGTCTGTAATACCACACCTAGAGAAGATTCGTTTCAGAGACAAACCCCAGCTAAACTGGAATCCAAGAGGCTTTTGGAGATTCTGCATTCTCATTCTATGTTCATACTCATACAGATCACATGTTACTCAGCCCACATGCTGTTTTGAGTTCCCTAGGGTCCTCCATGGATCATTTACATGTAAACTCTGGCTTAAATGGGTACTTTGGGATTTTGGCAATGAATTTGTGGATACCATTTTTATGTCTCTATTTCCAGAATGAAGTTAAAGGCAGAATGCTAGTAAATGTGCTTTGGCTTGCGAAAACTACCTCTAACTTCCTTCATACTGGACACAGGGACATAAAAATGGTACCCATGAGTTCATCTGACTCTGCAGAAGTAGACAAAGGGCTTCATTGCCAAAATCCCGAAGTATCCCTTTAAATCTGCTCCTGGAATGAAAGGGAATCATGTATATGTGTGATCAGAGAACAGCTCCTCAAAGTGAATAGTCTAGAAGATGTTTGTGTGCTGTGGTGCTGTCCTCTCCTCAACCCTCATGATCCTCCTCTCTGACCAAGCCTCCTCTTTCATGTAGTCTTTGAAGAGGATCAAGCGCTCGGACCGGCGAGGGGCAGAGTCTGTGACAGAGGAGAAGTTTACCATTCTGTTTGAGTCTCAGTTCAGCGTCGGGGGTAATGAGCTGGTCTTTCAGGTTAAGGTAAGAACTGATAACCTGGTCCCAGATCTGTTTGTGTTGTTTTGCCAACTCTTATCAATACAGCACACACAGGCTTAAGAAGAGATGAGCAGAGTGGTGGACTAGCCCAAGGTGAGCTGTTGACTCTAGTCTAACCTATAGTGCCTCAGCAGCCTTTCTTTCTTTCTGGTCCTGACGAGAGGAAAAACTGTCGGGGGAGGTTCTCTTCTACACTGTTCAACCAATCCGGTAAATGTGGAGGAGGAGTTAAGACTGAGTGTCTCCTTGTTAACGTCCAAACAAGGAAGTCACGTCACAGGCTCTCTTTCTATTTCCCATGAAAACCAGATGCATCCAGTTGTCGTCGACGCGCAGAAGGTGGCTCAGTCAATACACCATGTTCCTTACCCTGCCTCTTCAGTGACCATATTAGAAGTAGTAATCATTGTTAAAGCTATGTCACACAAGAAAAATGACCTTCACATTGTCAATGGTATAGGAAACATATATGCTCCCCTACTCCCATAACACATTTGTTCATTCCCAAGATGGCATAGCAGTTCAGTCGTATTTTTGTCCTCGTCCTGTCGTGTATATAAATATATAGATATATTTACAACTTTTTTTTCACATACATTTTTAATTTTCCAAAAACTCATCTTCAGAACACTCTCCTGCAATCCGCTTCACCAATTTATATTTATATAAAAAAGTATTATTTACCTCAGATCTGTAATCCTCCGAGAGGCTAGCCAGAAATTAGCCAGAAGCTAGCCGGGAGCTAGCCAGAAGCTGGTCCAGAAGCTACTCTGAAGCTGGTTCAGAAGCTAGTTAGCTTATTTACTGGCTAATCGTTAGTACTCAGCTAACCACGGTTTGTGGTCATCGGCTGTCCTTTGGCTCGAGAATCTATCGGCAGTTTTGTACGGCGCAGTGCAGCGCAGCGCGGCTCGGAACGGAACATACCGGATTTCAGCCGCTGGCTCTGGACATCCATACCTGGATCTCACAGCTAGCTAGCTGCTATCCGTGTGACTATCGGCTTTTGTCGATTCCGGAGCTAACATCAATTGTTCCGGAGCTAGCCAGCTGAAGAGTTCCATCAATCACTCCTGGGCTGCAGTCACCTATCCGGACCCGTTTTGCTGCCTACGCGGAGCCTCACCGGGCCTTCACAGTTGGACTGCCGACGTTGTCTACCCGGGGGAATTGTCCGGCTGGCTCCTCCGGCGCAACGTTGCCTGGGCGCCCATCTGCGGCCTGCTAGCCGTTGGCTATCTTATCGGCTGCTATCTGAATAGACAATCGGACAATTTTTATTTTATTTTATTTTTATTTATTTATTTATTTTTCTTCTTGGGCCTCTATAACTATATCTATTGTTTTTATTTTTGTTGTTGTTGTGTGATTTGGATTAATCCCCTCTACCACACGGAAACCCACTAATCTACTGACGGAACGCAAGAGTTGGCTATTAACAGACCTCCATTCTATGCTAGCTTGCTCCTATGCTAGCTTGCTACCGATTTAGCTGTCTAAATCGCCGTGACCCCCAACCAACCTCTCCACTCACTGGACCCTTTTGATCACTCGACTGAGCATGCCTCTCCTTAATGTCAATATGCCTTGTCCATTGCTGTTCTGGTTAGTGTTTATTGGCTTAGTTCACTGTAGAGCCTCTAGTCCTGCTCATTATACCTTATCCAACCTATTAGTTCCACCACCCACACATGCAATGACATCTCCTGGTTTCAATTATGTTTCTAGAGACAATATCTCTCTCTTCATCACTCAATACCTAGGTTTACCTCCACTGTATTCACATCCTACCTTACCTTTATCTGTACATTATACCTTGATGCTATTTTATCGCCCCCAGAAACCTCCTTTTACTCTCTGTTCCAGACGTTCTAGACGACCAATTCTTATTGCTTTTAGCCGCATCCTTATTCTACTCCTCCTATGTTCCTCTGGCGATGTAGAGGTAAATCCAGGCCCTGCAGTGCCTAGCTCCACTCCTATTCCCCAGGCGCTCTCTTTTGACGACTTCTGTAACCGTAATAGCCTTGGTTTCATGCATGTTAACATTAGAAGCCTCCTCCCTAAGTTTGTTCTATTCACTGCTTTAGCACACTCTGCCAACCCGGATGTTCTAGCTGTGTCTGAATCCTGGCTTAGGAAGACCACCAAAAATTCAGACATTTTAATTCCAAACTACAACATTTTCAGACAAGATAGAACTGCCAAAGGGGGCGGTGTTGCAATCTACTGCAAAGATAGCCTGCAGAGTTCTGTCCTACTATCCAGGTCTGTACCCAAACAATTTGAACTTCTACTTTTAAAAATCCACCTCTCTAAAAACAAGTCTCTCACCGTTGCCGCCTGCTATAGACCACCCTCTGCCCCCAGCTGTGCTCTGGACACCATATGTGAACTGATTGCCCCCCATCTATCTTCAGAGCTTGTGCTGCTAGGCGACCTAAACTGGAACATGCTTAACACCCCAGCCATCCTACAATCTAAACTTGATGCCCTCAACCTCACACAAATTATCAATGAACCTACCAGGTACCTCCCCAAAGCCTTAAACACGGGCACCCTCATAGATATCATCCTAACCAACTTGCCCTCTAAATACACCTCTGCTGTTTTCAACCAAGATCTCAGCGATCACTGCCTCATTGCCTGCATCCGTAATGGGTCAGCGGTCAAACGACCTCCACTCATCACTGTAAAACGCTCCCTGAAACACTTCAGCGAGCAGGCCTTTCTAATCGACCTGGCCGGGGTATCCTGGAAGGATATTGATCTCATCCCGTCAGTAGAGGATGCCTGGATATTTTTTTTAAATGCCTTCCTAACCATCTTAAATAAACATGCCCCATTCAAGAAATTTAGAACCAGGAACAGATATAGCCCTTGGTTCTCCCCAGACCTGACTGCCCTTAACCAACACAAAAACATCCTATGGCGTTCTGCATTAGCATCGAACAGCCCCCGTGATATGCAGCTGTTCAGGGAAGCTAGAAACCATTATACACAGGCAGTTAGAAAAGCCAAGGCTAGCTTTTTCAAGCAGAAATTTGCTTCCTGCAACACTAACTCAAAAAAGTTCTGGGACACTGTAAAGTCCATGGAGAATAAGAACACCTCCTCCCAGCTGCCCACTGCACTGAAGATAGGAAACACTGTCACCACTGATAAATCCACCATAATTGAGAATTTCAATAAGCATTTTTCTACGGCTGGCCATGCTTTCCACCTGGCTACTCCTACCCCGGTCAACAGCACTGCACCCCCCACAACAACTCGCCCAAGCCTTCCCCATTTCTCCTTCTCCCAAATCTGCTCAGCTGATGTTCTGAATGAGCTGCAAAATCTGGACCCCTACAAATCAGCCGGGCTAGACAATCTGGACCCTTTCTTTCTAAAATTATCTGCCAAAATTGTTGCCACCCCTATTACTAGCCTGTTCAACCTCTCTTTCGTGTCGTCTGAGATTCCCAAAGATTGGAAAGCAGCTGCGGTCATCCCCCTCTTCAAAGGGGTTGACACTCTTGACCCAAACTGCTACAGACCTATATCTATCCTACCATGCCTTTCTAAGGTCTTCGAAAGCCAAGTCAACAAACAGATTACCGACCATTTCGAATCTCACCATACCTTCTCTGCTATGCAATCTGGTTTCAGAGCTGGTCATGGGTGCACCTCAGCCACGCTCAAGGTCCTAAATGATATCTTAACCGCCATCGATAAGAAACACTACTGTGCAGCCGTATTCATTGATCTGGCCAAGGCTTTCGACTCTGTCAATCACCACATCCTCATCGGCAGACTCGACAGCCTTGGTTTCTCAAATGATTGCCTCGCCTGGTTCACCAACTACTTCTCTGATAGAGTTCAGTGTGTCAAATCGGAGGGTCTGCTGTCCGGACCTCTGGCAGTCTCTATGGGGGTGCCACAGGGTTCAATTCTTGGACCGACTCTCTTCTCTGTATACATCAATGAGGTCGCTCTTGCTGCTGGTGAGTCTCTGATCCACCTCTACGCAGACGACACCATTCTGTATACTTCTGGCCCTTCTTTGGACACTGTGTATACAACCCTCCAGGCAAGCTTCAATGCCATACAACTCTCCTTCCGTGGCCTCCAATTGCTCTTAAATACAAGTAAAACTAAATGCATGCTCTTCAACCGATCGCTACCTGTACCTACCCGCCTGTCCAACATTACTATTCTGGACGGCTCTGACTTAGAATACGTGGACAACTACAAATACTTAGGTGTCTGGTTAGACTGTAAACTCTCC